>NW_014040906.1:1513181-1581664 GCF_000293215.1 Trichosporon asahii var. asahii CBS 2479
CGGCTCCAGCTCGGGTCTCGCGCGCCCTCACCCACACGGCACCGGCATGCCATGTGTGCTGTGCCGGCATCTTAGTGCATGGGCTAGGGGCGGTGGAAGAACTTCTGGAGCTTGTGTTGGGCGAATTCGGGAAGCTTGTGATGGAGTTGGTGATGCTGGGGCGGAGGCTGTTGCTGGAACTGGGGTGGAGGGGGCGGAGACGGGTGCTGGTGCTGGGGCGGGTGCTGGAACTCCGGGCGGTGTGGTTTGAATCCCTAGTTCATACCATTCCGGAGGTTGTCATATTCTGAATCTTGTTAGTTCCTCTTCATCTTTCGGCCGATGCTGCGCAAAGCTATGCCGCTGCACCGCGCAGGTACTCACGACTGTGGGGGTAGTTCAGCTCGTTCTCGCGCCACTCGAGCTGGCCGAGCTGCTCGCGCACAGTGCGCACGAGGTTGCCGCCAGACTCCTCAGTCTTGTCCGCATCGAGCTCCCACCACATCACACCGCCGAGACCAAGCTGGTTGATGTAGTGCGCCTTCTGCGTCACGATCGGCTGCGTGTCGTAGCTGATCATGGTGCGCTTCTGTGGGTCGTAGCTCCACGACGCGCCGAGGCGGTGGTCGTTGAACTCCTGGGCGCCGGGCTGAGGAAGGGCCTTGTAGTCCCACATGCCGTCCTCCCAAGAGCCCTTGCCAACACCCTTGTACGGCCTGCCCGGGCCGTCAGTGTTGCAGAAGGCGCGGCCGTAAATGGGCATGCCGACGACGAGCTTGTACGGCTGGACGCCGGCACCGAGGTACATCTTGACAGCACGGTCGACACTGTTTCCGTTCGGGTCGTCGTTGTACAGCGCAGCCTGGTGGCCGGCAACCTTGTCCCACGACCCGGCGAACTGATCATCAGCGCACGCTCACAACAGGTATGGAGCTCACGTCGTAGGCCATAAGGTTCCAGAAGTCGAGGACCTGGTCCATCTCCTGGATCTTCAGGATGCCGACCTGCTCAGCACCGCAAGGGGCGGCGACAGTGAGCTGGTACTGGCCGTCCGGACGCCCCTTGCTTCGGGCCAGGTTGACGAGGGCATTGCGGAGCTCGCGGAGGAGGTCAACGTAGCCTTGAGCATCCGAGGCCGACTTCGGGTACTCGTAATCGATCTGCAGGTCAGCGGCGAGCTTCAGTCCAAAAGCTCACATCAAGTCTGACGTCAGCTCTGATCGTCCCAAGCATGAAACTCACCCGTCCAGACCCAGGTCCTCGACCATTTTAACAGCCGAGTTGACAAACGTCTGACGCCACGCGGGCTTGCCAATGTTGGCGAAGTTCTGAGACATCAGCCACAGTGTCATGGGAAAGAGCTCACCGGAGAGAACGACCACCCTCCAATGGACATGAGAATCTTGAGGTTGCGGTTCTGCTTCTTCATGAGGTAGATAGCCTTGAGACAACCGTACATGTTGTTGCCCTGGTCGTTCCACGAGTCGCCTTCGTAGTGGATCTGGACGTCAGCGGCTGTTCACTCGGTGCTTCTGGCAGGTGAGGAATTCGGGGAAGGCAAACCGGTCATTACAGTGCGAGCGCACTATGCACAAGCAATGCTATACCTGTCCACGGCACGACCAACTCACCTCGACGTCCGCCCACTTGTCGCTAAGATGGACCTCGCCCGAGTCCTTGTTCACGTTGGCGAAAGCATAGTTGATGTGTGTGAGGTGCTGCTGCGGGATTTTCTGCGGGGGAAACTTGCGGTCATAGATACCCCTGCGGTCAGTTGCTGTCGGCTGTCGGCGACGCTCACCAGTTCACCTGCGCTCGTCAGCGATGGTGCTTTCAAACGGACACGACGTGAACTTACGAAATATCCAACGTGCTTCTTGCCCTGCATTTCTGTTGCGATAGCGGTGTCGAGATCAGAGCCGATGTCGATAGGGTGATGCAGAGGAGTGGAGGGGAAGAACCAGCTGCGCGCGAGGAAGAAGGCGACGACAGATGTGATGAGAGATAGAAAGAGATAAGTACAGATGAAGGAACGACGTTGATTATGTCTTCTTCGGACTTCAGTCATGCAGTGTAAAAGAAGGAAATGATTGAGAGAAGGTTGTCCCGGATGGTGAGGAGGACTGGTGGGTGTCCGCGGAAGTGCGGCGACGACGTCAGCGATCGGCGTCAATCCTGTGCAACCAGTGCGCGCCTTTGCGGACGCGTCTTGGTATCCAGATCCGGTTCGCCCAGCGCTTCTTTCCAGGGCCAGAAGCGTGCAAACCACGCGAGAATCCTGCTGGGGCACCTTGGCCACTCAGGCGGTGCGATGCCGGCATCGCCCGGTGATTTTCCGACCAATTCACGTGATTGGCTGGTGATGGTCCCACGCGATTGCTTTTTATTGCGACACCCGCAGGTCGCTAAGTTGCTATGGCGGGAACTCGGGGCGCTGGCGGTACGGGGGCGGAAGTAAAGTGTTAGTACCTGGTGGCTGACGAGACATCTCGACAGAATGAAGCGTTACAGATGCGGCCCTGCCGACAAAACCCTGTCTGAATTCAGGTGCAGCGCCGTCCCCTCCAATATCGATCCCCAGAGCCCCTCTGTTCGTGTGCCTCTTGTCTCCAGACGAACCCTCTGCACCAAAACATTCCTTTCCAGTCAACTGTAGTCCGAAACCAAGTTGCAGGGACTCGCCTCCACGGACGATGCGACTCCTCTGCCATTGTGCTGTCGAGCGAGTCGTGGGCCTGTGGGCATGTCCCGGCCTCTGCTGGCTGGCTGGCTCACGCTACTGGCTGCGGGGCGCCTGCGTGCGATCTCATATCGCAGAATGGGATGCGGGGATTCGTTCTTGCCCAGCGTGGCCAGTGGTAGAGTGCCGCCATGGCTGGGTCGAACTGGGTCTAAACAGGCTCGAAAAGCGCCCACGGGCAGGGGCTAAGCTCAATCCAGGTACGACGGGTCGCAGCCTGGGAGGAGCACGACGCACCGTGTGTGCAGCAGCAGACACTAGCCTGATGCGCTGATGCACTCACTCCTCCCATCAAAGTAAACAAACCCGCCCTGCACAGTGCATGGTGCACAGACCCAACCGTGCAATCCATGTCTCACTCCCGCAGTGACGGGCGAGACTCCTCTGCCGGTGTGCCCTCCTCCCACCCACCACCACCGCCACCGTCTCCACCCCGAGTCGACCGCCAGCCCAGCTCCTCGACCGCAAACTCGCATTCCACTAGCCGTTCTGATCGCTACTTTTCAGATTGTCCCGCGTCCACAACATTAACCTCGCCTTTGTCATTCTCAAGCCCTAGGACAAATAAACCGTCGACAGTCCTAGTCGGGACCCTCCAAACTCTACCAGAGACAGAGGACGAACCCACATTCAACGGCTCCCCAGAGACAGGTCATCGGCAATTTAACAACAACAACAATAACAACAACAACCGTCGTCATATCGCAGATCTTTCAGCGTTTCGCATCGACACCTCTGGATCCTCGACACCGACACTACGGCAGTCCCCTCCCCCACAATACGGCGACGACCCGCTGCCGACACAACTCGAGCTCCCTGCCGACAGCAGCCCTACTCCCCACCAGTCCCTTGTTGGTCGCCAGCCGCCATATTTTCTTCATCCACCATCGCCGCCTGGGCTCCCAAAAGAGATGCCCGAGGAGGGTAACTCTTCCGCTGAGGGTTCCTCCTCCGAGGCCCGCTACCCTCATGCACCGGCCGTGAGCATCCCACCAGAGCGGTGGTTCTCACCAAGGCAATCGGACATGCCGCAAACACCTTCATCTGGAAGTCGGATACGTCGTGTGCCAGTACCACTGGAGGACCCCCCATCAATAGCACTGAGTCCACAGGAGCATTCGCCGACTCGAGCAGCCGCTAGGAGTGCTCAGACGACACGACGACTGATCTCACAATGGGAGGAGACAACGTCTGGCCCCTCGACGCCGAGTCGTGTGAGGATGCCTCGCGGAGGACTGTCAACACCAGCACTGTTGGGTTCACCGTCTGGCCTCACTTCCTCACCAGCTCGACGAGCTCTCTCTCCCGCCCTTGCCCCGCCATCCCCGACTCCCTCATCATCACAACGACAATCCTCATCACAGCCGCCGCCGTACCTGACGGACAAGCCTTTGCCGATCCCAACGCCTACGGCCGACTCACCCAGCGCACGGCCGCGGATACCGTCTGCACGGCCCATACCAGCATCAAAGCGCATGCCATGGCCACCGCCAGAGAAATCACGTCAGCAAGTGTCGCGGCCGCCCCCACTGTATTCCATCGACAACCGACCGGTCTCGCCTCCGCCGAATTCGTGGTCTCCGACGGATGCAACCGACAAGAAGCGAAAAGCGCACGACTCTTGGTGGCAGCAACAGGAGACGTCGCCGTCCAAGCGAGGGATCAAGGCTGGAGCTGTCAAGCGCTCACCGTTTAGAGAGCTGAAGGGCGTGTTTGCAGGTTTACGACGGAAAAAGGGCGACATTTCTCCCAAGAGGGCTCGGACATCGCCCCAGAAACTCGGAGCACCGGATGGCGAGGACGAGAGCGAATGGTTCTCACCACCAGCGACGACGTCAAATTTACCAGGTGGCATCGTATTCAAACCCGATCGCATGGGCGACGAGGAGATGGGCGACGCCCAGTCCAATGGCAACGTGAGACAACAATTGTTTGGTACTCAGCTGACTGGTTCCAGTCCCTCAGAAGTTCCCAGGCCATCTTTCTCGAGCCGCTCAGAAGCGGATGGGGTTCATGGCAAACAGCATGGGCGAATCTCACGCGCGATCGACTTGCCATCACCTACGCGCCTGCTTTCAACACACCAGGGCTGCCGGCGCCTTACTCTGCGATTCCCAGGCCATCCATCGATGCACGCCCAAATGTGCAGATCAACATGCGCGACGTCGCCGAGGTGCGATCACTTCGACGCGACGAGATTCCAGGCCGTGGCATCCCTGTGCCTCCGGAAGGCTTCAACACCGAGGTGCTCGAGCTAGTGTTTAATGACGGCTCAAAGCGGTATATGGGAGTTGAAGGGGTGGATGGCCGGCTCAACTGGGTAAGCTCCATTTGGGATGACATCCTCTCCCTGAAACAAGGCAAGATCGACAATCCGATCCCGCCCCCGTCACCCATGTCAACGGCCTTCAATACTGCTGCTCCTTGGCAAGGACCTTCCACTGCTCGCATCTCCGAAGAGCGCGTCTCCGCCTCCAGTCCCGTCGGACAGCCGCAGGTTCAGAAGATCGGTGGTCGATGGGTTGCCTCGCCAGACCTCGAGGTGCCGACGTTACATGGTCGTGGAGGACCTGCCGGCGGTCCCGGGCTCGGTGAGGGCCTGATGGTCCGCTCGCTCCCAACCACACCGCCGCTCGTTCCCGCCGACACGGATAGGAACCGTCACCTGCTCCCGCCTATCTCGCAGGAGCCTTCATTGTCTCTGCGTGGGATGTCCGCCCCTACCACTCCGACAAAGAGCACAATGACGGACGAAGGTATCAGGGCGTTCTCGACGGACCCTACTGCTGACCCGGCTCCTTCTCCTGGCCGAGTGCGACCTCTTCCTGCGCCGCCTCCCACCAGGCCGCCGACACTTCCAGCTTCCTCCATCAGGTCGTTCCAGACGGCACCGTCCCGTGCACCTGCGCCTGCCAGTCTGCGCGAGAGCGTCGTCGCCATGTTCAATGCCCAGAACGACCAGCGAGACCTTCATAGTCCTCGTCGGACTCGCTCTTCGGCCATGGAGGAGCGCATCCGGGCTTGGCAACCCAAGCCAGAGGACCGGCCACCCTCGCGCGCTGCCAGCCATCGGTCAGTAACGAGCGTGTCGAGCTTCAACGACAGTGACCTCAACCCTTCTCGATCGGCCAGTCAGGTGCGACGACCGGACTCGTACATGGCTTCCAACTCTGTCCTGCCCCTGGAGCATCCGCCAAAGGAACTCCACCCTGTACAGGAGGAGGTGTCTCCCCGGGAAAGCCTCAACAGCCACCACGCTGGTAACCCCAGCGAGCGCGCCCCATCGGAGTGGGTTACCCAATTAATGACGACGACTGGACCGGCGCCGGACCCCGTTCGTCCCGCCGCTGCGTGGGGACCCCTCAACGTGAGGAAGGCTCTCCCTGATGACCCGACTGCCAAGGGGCTTCCGGACCTCCCAACCCGTGCCAGAGCCTTTGAGCCCCTCGCTCGCGAGGGAGGACCCCTCTCTGGTGGGCGTCCGATGTCCCGTGGCTCTCGTGGGCCATCGAGGGCGCCGTCACCACCGACAGTACCGGAAGAATCTGAGGAGTCAACAGATCATAAGACCTCTGAGGACTCCAAAGACAATGGTGGCTATCAGCCTCCAGTCCGAACTCTGCGGAACGTCTCTGCTGCTGCTCCGAACGTCCACCCTGCTCCATCCGTTGCTCAGCAGTCCATCATCCCTTCAGCCATTGCGCCCACCATTGCTCCCACGGTCACCGACTCCGAGCGCACGCTTGCTCCCACTATTCCTCCCAGCAAGGTCTCCTCTGTCGAGACAGAGACGCTCATCGCCACTCCCATCCCGAACGCTCTCCTGTATACGCTTCCCGATGTCGAGGAGCCGAACCCGTGGTTATCAGAGGTGGACGAGCCTCAGACCATGGGTCGGGCCCGCTCGCCCAGCCCGACTGCCTCCCGCGTTAGCCGCCGTGACGACGCGCCGACTCCCCGGGCTCGATCCGCCAGCCCCGCACGAGTTAGCCCCGTCCGGACGTACGGCAACGTCGGCCGCTCGAAGGACGGCAAGTCCACGGACGTCACGCCCAAGGCCAAGTCCAGGTCTCAGGACGAGCCTCACTCTCTGTCCCGTGTCACGAGCCCTCTTGGTGGTCCTCTGATCGGCAACCTCATCAGCCCTCTCAGCTCAAGCAACAAGACCAAGACCACCTCGGGCACTCCTGGACGACGGGCATTCGGTACCCCAGGCTCCGGCGCTCCCAGCCCTGCTCGTATGGGCTCTCGTCTCCTCGCCGTTGCGTCAATTTTCGAGCCTGATATCGTCAACCGTGTCGGCAGCACGCATCCCAGCGACTCGAGCGGTTCGAACATCAACGTTGGCCGCATTCCCGCTCCTCGTCCCGGTCCTCTGCGCAGCGTCAACAGCCTGAACAACTTGATCACTGCCGACGAGTCGTCCCGCGAGAACGAGGAGCAGGCACCCGCATACCAGGACGCTTTCAAGGATGCCGAAGACAACAGGCACCCGTTCGAGTTTGATCCGAATCTGACTGAGAAGGAAGCTCTCGCCATGATGGACGAGAAGAAGATGCTCAAGGCGCAGGAAGCCATGCTTCTGGCCCGCGAGCTCCCGTCTCTGCCCTACGATGAAGGAGATGCGTTCGAAGACGCCGACGTCGACGAGACTGCCTCTAGGCTGTACAACCAGAATGGCTACCTGAAGGATATTGGCGCAACGGCACGCACCGGACCTGGGCTGGATGATGCCGAAGCTCCCCAGCGACCCATCTCGCCTGGTATGCGTCTCAATGAGCCATACTTCAACGGTGACTTCCACCGTGGTGGACCGTACTATGTCGAGTACCTTGACCCTCGCGAACTCCTGCCTCCGGATCAGAGGAATCGACCCGTCACGCCTCCCAGCATTGTCAACACAGACGATTATGTCGATCCTCGCCGCGCCACTGTTGAGGATGCCTCTGACGAAGACGGAGCACACGAGTACGCTAGTGACAACGACGTCTACAAGCGCCTTCCCTTTCTCGGGCCCGACATGCCTGACACCACCGACGAGAACTCGATCATCGAGGATGAGGGCTCGTACGTTGACTTCGAGGCCGTCGAGCGGGAGCAAGAGCTGTACAACCGCATGGGCTACCTCAAGGACCTTCCTGCGATCGACTACGAGCGCGACAACCTTCTTCCTCCCGACCGTGCTTCTCTTCTCCTGACAGAGGGCGACGGTGGCAGTTCGGTGTTCGAGTCGGACGAGGACCAGTTCCTGCGCAACCTCCGTAACACGGATTCGTCAGAGAGCCACTCAACAGTCACGACCAACAGCACCGCACCTCCGATTCCTGACAAGGACGTTCCCGGCTTCAAGTATCCTTTGCACCAGGGCATGACCGAGAAGGAGATCATGGATGACCACACGCAAAAGGCACTCGAGGACCCGTTACCGTTCCGCCCGCCGCCGATTCTCCCCATGCGCAACAAGAGCCAGGAAGAGATTGATAGAGACAATCTCCGCCGCCAGATCGACAACGGTACCGTCGTACCTTCCGAGCGCGGCCGCTACGATGAGCCGCCTCGTACCTACGCCAACGTGCCTCTGTCCGAGGGTCGTCCTGTTCACCACCATCACCGCCACCCCGTGCCGCCCATCCCGCAGACGATCAACACCTTCAACCTCCCTGCTCCCCGTCCGGTCCCTGTCGAGGGCCTGCCGTCTCCAGTCATCGGATGGGGCTCGCAGCACGGTGCAGGGTCTGCGGGACGTCGGCCTCCTACGGGCCTCGGCATTGGTGCGCCGCCTCGACCCATCTACTCCCAGCACACGATCCCAGGTACCATGCCCGGAAGTATGCCTGTGGTCGGTTCGATGGCGCACGGCCCGATGCCCGGTCTCGGTCCCTACTCTGGCTATGATGGACGAACAGGCTACGGTCACAGCCGCCGCTCCAGCAGCAGCTCGTCCTCGGGTCACTCGCACAAGTCCAAGAAGTCGCACAAAGGTCTGAAGCGCGGTCTGTTAGGGGTTGCTGCTGGCGCCGCCGCTGGTGCGCTAGCTAAGAAGCTAGTTGACGACCACAAGGACCACGCCGAGCCGCTCGAGTTTGGCAAGAAGACTCCAAACCCGGAGGTTATTAAGATTGTCGAGTCAGACTCCAAGTCGAAGAAGCATGACGACGACCGTCCCTCCAAGCTTGTTGGCAACATGCCCGCGTCCTCTGCGACTCCGGCCGCCGCTGCCGCCGTTCCCGCCGCGGCGATTCCCTGGCTGGGCGGCGGTGCGCCGTCGGTCGCTCCCCCTCCCTCTGTCGCTCCCACGGCTCCTCCGACCGTTGTTCCCTACCCTGTCGCTGCTGTTGCTCCGTCTGTCGCTCCGACTGCTGCTCCCGCTGCAGCGCCGGCTGCTGCACCTGCGGCTGCCCCCGCTGCCAACGTTGCGCCTGCCGCCGCTCCCGCGGCTGCTCCAGCTGCTGCCGCTCCTGCGGCTGCCCAGCCCCCGCCACTACCGCCGCCAACGTGCCCGTCAAAGACAACCCGAAGGGCATTCCCGCGCCACTCATTTTCTCGCGCCCTCCGGCCGAGAGCGCAGGCGGCGGCAGCGGTGGTGGTGAGCCTCCCGTCCGCTCGTACGGCAATATGGCATCCGAGGACGACGCCGGAACCTCCGGCGGCCGGAACCTCCGGCGGTGGTCCAAAGGCCACCCGCAGCATCCTTAGGAAGGGTAGCGGCGGTCCGCCCGTGTCCTCCGTTGCCAACGTTCCCGGTGAGAAGCCTGCCCAGGCTGCCTCCGCTGATAAGCCCGCGAAGGCTGACAGCGGAGGTGGTGGTGGCGGCGGCGGTGGCCTCATGGAGAAAGCCCTTCCCGCCCTCGCCACTGCGGCTGGGGGGCTCGCCGCCGGAGCCATGGCGCACAAGGCACACGACAAGGCCGAGGAGAAGGACGAAAAGAAGGAGTCCAAGGAGGAGAAGAAGGACGCGCCCAACATCGAGCCCAAGGGCACGGCTGCCGCGGTCGAGTACGGCAACATGGCCAAGGGAAAGGATGCCCCGAAGGGCGATGCTCCGAAGGAGGCCGCTAAGGACGCACCGGCTGGTGACAAGCCCAAGGACGCCCCCAAGGACGGCGCTAAGGGCGATGCTCCAAAGGATGCAGCCAAGGACGCTGGCAAGGCCGCCGCAGCCGGAGCTGCTGGTGGTGCTGCTGGTGGCGCTGCTGCGAAGGATGCCCCTAAGGACGGCGGCAAGGGCGGTGACGGCGGCGGCGAGAAGAAGGCGGACCCGATCGCCGACATCTCGACGCAGCTGAACGAGCTCCGTGCCGAAGTCCGCGACCTTGCGGGCAAGATTGGCGGCGGCGGCGCTGACGGTGCCATCCGCCCCGACCTCTCCAAGCGCCTCGACACCATTGCGATGGACATGGCTGGTGTGCAAAGCGCTCTGCAGGCCGTCGAAGCCTCGACTCTCCGACCCCACCCCGAGCTCTCTGAGCGCCTCGACGCGCTCTCGAAGAACATGGCTCCCGGCGAAAAGGCGCTGCCTCCTGCTCCCGGCGATCACGCAGACGGCATTCCCGGCGAGGTGCACCAGAAGCTCGACGCGCTCGCGGTGCTCATCCAGGTTATGCTCCAGCGCCAGAAGGAGCTCGCCGATGTCCAGGACGCAATGGCGGCTGGTAACATGGCTCCTGCCATGGCCAACATTGCAAAGGACGGTCCGGGCGGTGACAAACCCAAGGACGCCGCTGGAGGCGACAAACCGAAGGACGGCGCTGCTAAGGATGCTCCGAAGGATGGTGCCAAGGGCGACGCACCCAAGGAGGGCGCAAAGGAGGCCGTGAAAGAGGCTGCTAAGGCTGCCGCCGCTGGCGCTGCTGGTGGAGCTGCCGGAGCAGCTGCCGCCAAGGACGCTCCGAAGGACGCCAAGGCTGGTGGTGGTGACAAGCCCAAGGATGCCCCTGCTGTGAAGGACGCTCCTAAGGATGCCGCCAAGGGTGGCGACAAGCCCAAGGACGGCGGCGGTGACAAGCCGAAGGATGCGGCCAAGGACGCTCCCAAGGACGGCAAGAAGGAGGAGAAGAAGGACGACAAGCCTGCCGCCGTGCTTGGCAACATGAAGACTGAAGACGGCAAGGGCGGCGACAAGCCGAAGGACGCTGCCAAGGATGCTAAGGGTGGTGACAAGCCCAAAGATGCCCCGAAGGACGGCAAGGACGCTCCGAAGGACGCACCGAAGGACGGCAAGAAGGAGGAGCCGAAGCCCGACAAGCTCGACGAGGTGCACAAGCTGCTCACTGCTCAGAAGGAGGGCAGTGAGGTGCAGCAGAAGCAGATCGGCGACGTTGGCAAGTATCTGGGCGACCTTAACAAGTGGCTTCAGCAGTACTCTGAGAAGGCCGGCGGGGAGCTGGATGGGATGAGCAAGAAAATGAACGGGCTCGTCGACACGGACGACAAGGGCGCGCCCAAGGGTCTCGTTCCGGACATTCACAAGATGCTCGCGGACCAGGCGGAGCAGATCAAGAAGCACGAGAGCGTGTACAAGGAGCTACGCGACATGATGGAGAAGCAGCGTCAGGACCACGAGAACCTCCTGCGTGCTGTCGCGACCGACCTCAGCGCGGAGATCAAGGGCGAGCGCGTGCGTTTCATCGAGGCGATGCAGGCCGCGACGTCGATGAATGTGAACAACCACGTCGAGGAGTTCAAGAAGGCGCTCAGCGGCGAGGTCGCGAAGGAGATGAAGACGCTCGGCGATCTGAAGGAGGAGCAGAAGAATGTCCGCCAGCAGATCAAGGACGCCCTCGCTTTCATTGACAACCAGGGCTTGCCCAAGAAGGACCCGCCGAAGAAGGATGACAAGCCAAAGCCCAAGGACGACAAGCCTAAGGATCCCAAACCCGTCCCGCCCCCGGCTAAGGGCCCCTTCGCCAACATCCTCGTGCCTCCCCCCGCGCCCAAGCCGGACGAGAAGAGACCCTTACCCGCCGCCCCGGCGTAGCGTGCCGGCGCCTGGCCCTGATCGCAAGAAGTCGTAACACCAAGTCCACCAATCCCGCAGACCGTCCCTCGCTCGAGCAGCTCGCGAGACCATACAACACTATTCAAATTCCAAGTTTCCGGTTATCAACAACAAGCACACACCACACACTCTCTCACTCTCATTACTTTCCAGTTGTTACAAGGTTGTAGTATCACTTTCATCACGCTCCACTGTTTTATCAGTTGTCTCTTCTTAACACACACTTTTTACGAATTTTTGGGTCGTAGTTCACACTTTTCTCTTCCATCATTAGTCTCCATTTTAGAATCTACATTTGGTATTTGGTATGGATTGTGGCTTGTAACAATTACGAGCTGGTGCAGGGTTGCAAGGCTGGGACTGACTGGGGACGAGAGCTGCGACTGATGGTACTGACGGGTGGGTGACCGGGTGGAGATGCGCGAAGATGACGTCGCCGGAGGGTCCCTCTTGTTGCCCGAGCGGCGCATCGAAGCTTACGTGCTGACGTGGTTGACCGCGGGCAAAGAGCCTCTCCTATACAGAGAGACTCAGGTACCTGTGGCAGAAGGCAGGCGATCAGGAGGCGCCGCCTCTCATTAGCGAAGAAAGATTTTAGGTGAGTCAGAAGCGAGAGCACGAGGGACCAGCCTGGTGGAACCGAGAAGGTTAGCCGCGGCTATCGTTATCATCTCTTATCTGATTGGACTTGGCCCATCCTCCTCCCCCTAGACCCGCCCCTGTATCGGACAGCAGTTAAGCCAACGTCCGCGGACCGATGGCCTCGGACGTGAACATGGAAGAGGGTGCCGAGGCTTCGGAGTGGTTCCAGGACTGACTGTGCAGGAGCGCAGAGCATGAGCAGGAGTCGGGGCGAGGGTGAATGGCAGACCACCACCACACAGATGGGACCAAGTTACAATCGCGTTATCTACCATGACATTGACGAGAAGTGTGTCGAGTCCAGTACGCGGGTTCGTGCAGAGATTCCGAGGTGGAGCAGATCCAGCGGGAGAACCCCGGCAAATCCCCCCACGCGCACAGGCAGATCTGGAGATCCTCCAAGGCAGAATTCCAACCACTGTTCTGGATATCCGCCTATACTCTCTCTTGTTTGCATTCAGGCAGCTGTGCGGGCCGGGTTGAGACGCAGGTACGCAGACCCCACCATTGTTCCAAACCCGGTGCCTTGGCTGTTGCTCCTTTCGAGGCAGAGGTAGATCTACCGACCGCGGCGGAGCCGTGAGTGGTGAGTGTTGGGGAACGTACGTGCTCGCTTCCTCTGGAGATTTACAAATACCTGGAGCTGTCGCTCTGTCGCTCGCGCAATAGGGCTCTCGGCCTCCGGTGCGATGGGATGTTTGCTCTCGTGTCGCAGACGAGCCGGACCTGTCATGACGTTGCGACTGCGTACGAAGTCTCGACCTCAGCGTCGATCCTTCGTCTCAGCCTCCTTCTGCCGCTATTCAGTGCCGGGATATGGGGGTATGGACAACTCTCCCTGTCAGTCTCGCTCGCGTGCTCAAGTATCCAAGAGCTCGGGATGGAGAAGGGCTCTGGTTATCGGTTAAGCCTGATGGGAGGGTATCTGAACTGGAGGCAATGGGGAACCCCGCCGTGCCCGGAGTATCCATATGTAGCGACACGCGCTCCACGCATCGGGACCTGGGTCGGGTGAGTCGAGGAGGCTTGGACACCTGAGCGTGTTCTTCTATCGGGATCGCCGGACCTTCATCCTCTGTACCTCTGTCTTCACCCTCCGTGCAGAGCTTCCTTCGCCGACAGTTGACAGCCTGATAGAGATAGCGGGCAACTCAGCAAGCGAAGCCGCCACCATTATGCATGATGAACGCCCAGATCTTGATCTAGATCTTAGCGAGGCGTCTGGTTACTACTCCCAACTGCGTCGCTCTCATCCTCCAGAGACTCAGCTGGCTGGTTGGTCAAGTCAACGGAGCCATAGCTAAGCGAACAGTCCAGGGTCTGGACTAATTAAAACGTCAGCGACGATCACTCCTGTGTCCGCGCGTGCGTACTCCCCTTCTCTTTCAACTCTGTTTGCCCTCTGGGCTGGCATTTGTTTGCAGTCGGCACGCATGGCCTGAGGGGCACAACACGGCAGCGGACGGGCACCCGCACACTCAGCAGGCGGAGCCAATCCGAGCCCGAAGAGAGGGGCGAAGGGCACTGTCGATCCCCCCCTTCCTCTGTCTTCCCTCTGGAATGCCAGAGCCAAACCGCGGAAAGAGCCAGTGTCAAAGGGGTGCAGGGCTGCAGACCGCCGGTCACAAGTAGGAGGAGGGAGTGCTCTCCTGATCGAGCAGGAAGCTCTCAATTGTACGTTATCCCAGCAACTCCCGAAGGCCCAATGGCCCGATGCCACTGTGCTCTGCTCTGTCGTGTTGTTGGAAACATGCAGTTGCGAGGGGTGAACGGTGAGGCTGACACGTTTAAGCGCACGGCGCGGCTGCGGATATGCGTCGACCGCTCGCGCTCATCTCCGAGAGCACGAGTGCACGAGTGCGTGCTTTGTGCTTGGCAGTACCGTGCTTCATGGGAACGGGTTTGGGCTCGCTTAGCGAGGTGCCCGACTGCAGATGCCCGTGCAGCACGCTCTCGGTCACGGATGACTCGGTCACCTGCAGCCTGCAGCCATGCAGCCACCTGCATGCCTGCAGCTAGTCACTCGGGCATCGGCATGGCTGCACCATGAGGGTGCGCGGACATGTGGGGCGTGAGTGAGCTAGTGAGGCTGAGTGGAGCCTGGTGGCTAGGAGGCGACAAGCTGCGCATCCTTTGGAATGGCCACTGGTATCATCCTGACATGGTGGTAGGGTTGATTGTCAATTGCGCGACCATGCTTGTATGTCAATTCGCAATCTCGGACATGGCGCCCGCCGTCTGCCGTTCTGGACATGTTGCATGTATCTTGATGTTCCAGTTCCAGTCAGCTCCAGCGGACGCGTGACGAAGGCGTCAGATGGAAAAGGTTCTAGACGCCAGGTGTGAGGCGTGCCATTCTTTAATCGTTGTCATGCTCGGTGTTGCGAGACACACTAATCTGCGCCGCACCGCCGATGGAACGCCGAGTGAGCGCCGAGTGGTCCAGCCCACGGACAGAGTCGACTGCGGACTTTGTTGGAACGAGCGCCGCGAGGTACATTGGGACAGGCCCGGAACGCAGAATTGGTATGGACGGCTTCGGCAGGCGTTGCGCGCGCGCCGTCTGGCAGGACCAGTACCAGTCAGAAGCAGGGACCACGCGTGATCAGGAGACTTCCACGGCCCAGGACCAGAGATCTCCTGAGTTCAACGGTAAAAAGACCTGGACGTGCAGGGGTGCTCCGTGTCATGCTCACCTGAGCCCTGTCAGCCTGACGCGCCTGTTCGCTCAGCCGATCCCCTCAGCCCTTGTCCCAGCCCCGCCAGCAGCCCTGGCTGGAGCGCGACCCTGCCCGCGTCATGGCCCTGCAATCCTCAACCATGCATCTACTCGTCCGACTCTCCAACTCGTCCTCGAGATCCTAGACGCTTGCTCGATATCATCCTCACTTTCACTGTCCTCGTCGCCTCCTGGGTGTCCGATCAGTCTCAGATATCTCAGACGGCGGAGGCTTATCTGCATTCTTCGCGGTGCGACAGCGACAGTCCAAGCCGCGGCCCTTCCACAAACGTCAACACCACATTCCGCAGCATTAGCCGCCCCCGCTCCACTCCCCTCTTCAACACAGCCGGACACCCTCGCCATCATCTCTCTACCGCATAACCCTCCAGCGCAATCGTCACATCCTCTATCACCATCTCCCCGAGTGTCTGCGATAGCCGCGATACTGCCTCTCCTTGGGAGCTAACACGTTATCTAGCAGCCGACAGGGCCGACATTCCTCGCCTACCCCACCTATCTTGAAAACATACCAAGACAACGCGGTGCCGACTGATCTGCTCTGTTCCGACTTGAGCTGGAACTGCAGTCTTCTTCGCTTGCCCTACTTTACATAGATCGCTATAGATCGCATTACGCACGCCGAGACCATCGCGGCGCGCACATTACATACTCACGCCCTCCGTCACTGTTCGGCTTAGCTCAGCCTGTGCTTCCTCTTGCCTTCCTTGCGCAAGCGCCTTCCTCCGCCATCCTCTCAACATCCCCTCTCTCATACCTCACTGCGGACAGTCACTCTCTCCTCTGGACGCGCTGTTGGCAGCGTTAACCGATACCTGCTGCAAAGAACACACCGAGCTGCATTTCGTCGGTGGCGGGATTCCAGAAGACGCAACACCGGCACGCGCAAGAACAAAAGGTCCAAGCCATCGACGCAGGACGCCTCGAACGCCTCATCCGCCTTCCACACTATACCTTGCTCCTAGATCCTTGACCCCCTCTTTGAGTCCACCCCCACGCTCCCACCAGCCAAGGGGTCCAGCGAAGCCACACCGTTATTTCAGACGGCACGGACAATAACCTCTGCAGTCCCACGACCCATCGCGGCCGTCATCACAAGGGAACACGGGCGCCGCAACGTTCCAGCGCTCTCCAGCCTCCTCGGGAGCGTGCTCGAAAGCTCGAAATCTCGAAACCCAGTGTGATCCGGCGTAGGCGGCGTCGGCGGTGGCGCAACTCCAGTTTCACCGCCCAATCACCCTCTGAATACGCTCGCCGTTGGCCGGTGTCGTGAGAGCACCACCTGCGCCCCGCGTCTGCCAGGCTCATCATTGCGCCCCGCTTCCTTCAGTCCACAAGGCGCATACCCCGTCGTAGGCCGTCCCGCCCTCTCCTTCGAACCCCCGCTCAGCGGATCGAAAAAGCACACTCTAGATCTCGGCGATCGGCCGCAGCGGCACCGTTGAGCGCCCCCCACACCTTGTTCACTCTTATCGCCCTCGTAGTCGTTGCATTACCGCATCACTCACAACTCACCTCTACGCCCACTTCGCCACTTGGCTTCGAAGCAGCTGAGCGACCTTCGACTGGCGACACCTAGAAGCCCCCTCCCTTCCCTCATATCACTTGCGCTTTGACCTTTTGTTGTTTTCATTCCAACAACTGAACACCAGTCATGGTCAACCTCGACACTCTGAACTTTGACCAATTTACGTCGTCGGGGCAGCGACCGTCGCAGTCCTCACGTCCCTCGCAGCCGTATATGACGCCACCGTCAGAGCCGACACCACTCGAGGCGTGCGGGTCTGGCTCCGGGTCTACCTCCAAGTCGGGGTCTGGCTCCTCGTCAAGCACCTCACTGCAGCGGCATGACCGCGAGTTCGAACGTCCACAGATTTCGCCTCCGATCGAGCGGCCGATATTGCATACTCCTGCCAAGTACGCCCACGTGCAACATACGGTGAACACGAGTGCAGACCTCGCTGCGCTGTTCCGGTCATATATCCGCGCTCTGAACATGAAGTCGTTCTCGACATTGCGCCTCTTCCTCTCACCAACGTGTACCTGCAACGGCGCCAAGTGGAACAGCGACACCATCCAGGACATGATCGCGCCGGTCTCGACACGGCATAGCACAGGAACGATCGTCATGCTGGTCGCCGACATCTCGCAGCGCGTTGTCGCCACCCGCCTCCAACTGCAATACCAGAGCAACGCGAACATCATCGAGTTCGACAACTTCTTCTACCGCTACGACGATCAGTGGCTAATCGAGGAGATCCGAGGCAACCTACCATGGAACGAGCGTGTGGACCACACCATCCAGGAGAAGCGCTCACGCAGGCGGCATCGCAACCTTCCCTCGCCTCAGCAGTCGGCGCATTACATTCAGCACTCGCCCCAGACATCCCCAGAGACCAACACTTACCAAGCGCTCGCTCCTCCCTCGTAAAACGGCGTGCTCGCCAATGTGAACCGCCGGCTCGACACCCGAAACCGGCGGCTCATGTGTATCTGCCCTTCGCCAGACGACTTTCGCTTCCTCTGTGCATCTCAGGCTAGTCGGTTCGGAGAACCCGGCTTCGTATCCATATGTCACCTGTTTCTTCATCATGTATCCTGTTCTTCGATGGCGAAGTCGCCTCTCGTACCTCGGTGTGACGTCCCTCAGTCCAGATCAGATCGGCGACGCACCCGCGCGCCAAGAAAGAGTTCCGCCCGAAGACACCATCCCCGATGGCCAACTTCTCCGTCATGCCGTGATTGCTGAGATGGATTGCTGACTCGGGGCAAAGGGGTGCCTTGATCGCCCTCTTTAGCTGGAGTAGGAGCTGAAGTGGTACCCGGCCCCTACAGTGCCTCATCGGATGTGCGGAGCAGCAAAGTCGTAGCGTGGGCTTGGCGGTTCTCGACCCACTAGCAGCAAGGCACATCGTGTCCGCGTGTCCACCTTGTCTCGCCTGTCTCGGAGCACACGGTCACGGAAACGACGGAAGCGACGGAACGAAGGCAGCAAGGATGTGTACGTGATCAACAGCTCGTCATGAAGTCCGTGGTCGGAGCAGGAACGATAGAGATTAGGGCTTGACACCGGTCCGCCCGCACTCTGTTCGGGGCAAGATTGCCGCGTGATCGCCGTGCCTTCCATGCATCTGCCCGTGCCTGAAGACGAGCTTTCCCCTGCTTGCTCCAGTTTCTACAAATTCCGAGCTCAGAGTTTGTCTTTCTGGAGGAAGGGTTGGTATTACCTTGCCCCGTGTCCTTATGGCGTTCTCTCACCACGCCCCACGGCAATCCGGAGCGTTTCACGGGCCTTTCTTACACCGAATTCAGCTCCATACCGTCTCGCTTACGCCTGGCTCCATCAGTGTTCTCGGGTTAGGAACCTGCCCGATGTGGACTGGCCGAAGACAAGACCGAAGTGTTAATTACCTAGTCAATCGTCGCGGATTCCATGGATCGTCGGTATGGATTAAAGCTCGGTCTGCGCGAGGGTATTTCCATCCCGATGAGCACAGTCGACCGAAGGGGATCGACCGAGAGTCTCTGGATCGGAGTCGCGTCTAGTCAGCGGGATGATCAGTCATCTTGAGTTCATAAGATCAAACCTTCCGCGGTCGCCATGAAAGCTATACAACAAGAACCGACTCCGCGGGTCGAGTTATCCTCTCGTAAAGGGGACAGTGGCCCCTATGGCCCCTAGGTCGCGGTAACGGGCAAAAGGGCGGGCAAAAAATGAATGCCTTCTACCCGAATCGAACGGGTGACCGTTCCATAGCAAGACTCGAAGAGACACTACTAGTGGAAAATTCTAGCCACTGAACTAAGAAGGCAAAGCTGGTCGCTCATGTCTGCGGAGGGCGCAGCGCGCACGTGACTGGACGTCGCACACGTGAAGCTCGCGTGTTGTCTTTGAATGTTTGTTTATCTCGATCGCTTGTCCCTGAGCTGGTTCTATCAACGGCAAAGTCTGCTCGGGCAGTGACAGCCATAGGCTGCACGCTAGACCTAGTTCCTCCGCATAGAGAGAGTCCATGCCTCACGCTATCTACGCCGCAACGCCGTCGATTCGTTCTGATGAAAGACTGCTGAATAGAACGAAGCACGGGAAACCGAGGCCAGAACGTTGGCATGCAACCTGGACCTTGTTTTGACTCGGTATGCGGCCTCCACCACCCTGCAGGCCCGCTGGAGCGACCCTGGCTGGCCGAGACGCGCCTGTCCTATGGCATTCGCTGCCTTGGCAAGACGCAAGACGCGTCCGACGCTAGCGCTTGATTTCGAGATTTCAGTGACTTCTCGTCTGCGTATGCGCTCGCTGCGACTGCGCATATCAAAGCGGAGCATCGTTGTCTGGCCGTGTCGCGAGCACCTCTTGACCCGGCACTGCTCACACGACAACAGCCTAATGGGCTTAAGCACAGAACAGACAAGCTAATCTGCTTGCCGCCGCGAATAGGAACGGATGTAAACAAAAAGTTGGACCGCTGCCGCTGTCCCTCGCCGGCTGTGGGACTATGGACTAGTGGTACTGATAGCTGGTACGCTGCAACCAGCCGGTGGCGGCACCTGACCCTGGGCGTAACTGGCGTCCTTGGTCCTGGCGTCGGGCGTCTTTCGTGCTTCACTTGCGATCTCTGATCACAACAACCACCCCTTCCTCACTTGACTTGTACCGATACCCCACAACATCTCCGACTGCATACACCGGCTCGCGTACCCCAGTCTTTCGATCTGTTTATACCCTCGCGCGGCTATTGTTGCGCGACCTTGCTTCGATCACCCATCACACTTGCGATCGCGCGACTAAGAGCGTCACTTCCCCGCCGCTCACTCTTTTTCACGACACACTGCGATCCCTTCACCTCCTTCCCTCCCTCTTACTCAACCTGCGCAACCTCACCTACACTCCGACACTGCGCGCCGGCCGAGCCCGACGAGCCCGACCATGTCGCCGCCGCCGTCCAAGGCCGTAATCGAGCCAACAACGCCTTCCCAGCGCGACGCTTCCTCTTCCTCCGCCGATAATGACGACGATTCCCCACAGCGTCCGTTCGACATTGCAGCCCGACTAGGGCTCGACGTATTCGGACAGCCCGACAGCCCGAGTGCGAGCTTGATGCTGACGCGGACGGCTGAGACGCTGCACGGCCTGTCGCAACAGCTGGCCGAGCTCAACCTCGATGAGCCGGCTTCGATTGTGCGGTGCTGCTGCGGGTCCAAGGCCGAGTGCCCCTCGTCGGCCGCGCGCGAGCGCTGGGAGGCAAAGCTCAAGCTTAGCGGAGGTACGTGCCCCTGCGCCCCAGGTGATCCAGGTGACAGACGACTAACCCATGGTTTCAGAGATTGGACACGCCCTGCTGCAGCGCTACGAGGCCCTGGAGAGGAAGTACAAGCGCCTCGAGCACAACTACGAACTCCAGCGCAAGGCGCTCGCAGACTCATTACGGCACGTCGCAAACCTTGAGCGCGCGAACAATACACACATGTCCAAGTTTGCCGATCTGACGCACTCCTACGAGGCACTCGAGAAGGTGAGTTGAGAGTGAGGTTGCGGTCGGTCGAGCTGTGCGCCAGATCGCACTGATAAGACATGACGCACACACCGCACATCCCCACAGACAGATTTTCGGCTGACACCCGCCCAGCGCTACGTCCAAGCGACACACTCGCAGAGTCTCACTCAACAGTCACTGTCTCACGTCCGCTCCGAGCTCGCGAAATGCCGCCAGACGGCCAACGCCCAGACGATCGCCCTCGCCGCTAGCGGCGGAATAGAGCAGCGTCTTGCAGAGGCAGAGAGAAGATATGAAGACACCCGTGACTTACAACACGCTGAGTCCCGCAAGCTCAAGGAGCAGCTCAAGTGGCGAGCAATGGCAGAGGACAGGATAGGTGAGTTATCGAATGTAGCCCAGCCTAACTCCATACAGCGGACCTGGAGTCACAGTTGACGGCGTCGGCACGAGAGATCGATGAGATCAAGACCGCACGCCAGAGGGACGCCCAGGAGCTGCTTGCCAATGCAAAGGAGCGGCTCGAGTCGCTGCATTCAGAGGTGAGTTAAGTACTGCAGACCGGTAGCTGACCTGCAGCTCTCCGACACCTTCCAGACGTCTTCCCCGTCAGAGACGCCAGAGTACCAGCGTACGCTCGAGGACCTTGTTGCGACCAACACTCTTTTGAAGCACGACACATCCGAACTAGCCCACACTCTTTCCCAGACGATGGACGAAAACCGTGCGCTGCGAGAGGAACTCGAGGAACTCCGCAGCAGCCGGGCCCCTCGCTCCCGACCGCTGTCGATGGAAATCCGACCAATGCTGACCTCTAACAAGGGCCACATGCGGACCGGCTCCATCCCTGCAACAAGCTCCGAGCGCGCCCATGCGCGTGTTTCAAGTGCTATCGTATCGGAGGCGAATTGGGGACACTTCCGACGAGGTTCTGTGGCGCCCTCCTTCACGTCTACGTCGACCACGGACGGCCCTAGCATCTCCTCTCCTGGAAACGGGATCGAGTACAGCTCCTTTTCCTCACCCATGAACGGCGAGAGACCCATGAGCCCTGACATGAGGGTCAGCCCGAGCGTGCGCCACCGCTCCTCGATCTCGAGCACGGGCGGTATCCCTTACATCTCCAATGGTGTCGCCAAGAGCAAGGGGCCGCGCCCACTCTCGTTACGCTCGAACAGCGACAGGCGTAACCTGACGAAGCGCTCGATGGGCGTCAGCGAGGCGATCAACGAGTGGCCGGCCGACGATGAGAATGGTGCTTCGAACGACCCGACGAGCGGGGAAGAGCCTCCTTCCCCCGATACCGATACATTCCGTCACACGGCGAGCAGGAAGCGAACATCTGTGTTGCTTCCTCGCATGACATCGCCCATGGGGCACTACGACAGTAACTCGAGCGGGAACGGCGCCTCGCCCTCGGAGAAGACAAGTGGGACGACCGACCTCGACCACAAGCGAGTCAATCGCCGCACGCTTTTACTGCTCAGTCGCTCTACCGGAGTCCAGACTGATCCCACGGATGCCGAGGAGACGCCAAAGTCCCAGCGGCGCCCGAGTCACAACTCTGAGCCGTCTGTGGCTTTATCTGAGACGCCTGCGGGTCACTCAGAGACGTCTTCCTTACTCGGCATGTCCACGTCCGATCGCAAAGGCGGCGTGCCCCAGCTCACCGATTTGCTGGAGTACCTGTCCAAGATGCTGACGCAATTACGTGGCGTCGATATCCCGACACTGAATCGCCGTCTCAAGAAGCAGCACCTCCCTGGCGATGTCGGGCATTTGTCGCGATCGACGATCGCGAACCTGCAGACTGAAGTGGCGGAGCTGCGCCACCGGTTCCGCTCGTTACTAGAAGTCAGCGATGTCAGCCGTCGTGAGATGACCCTCCTGCTCAAGCTCTTGAAGGATGTCTTCTCCGACGTTCTTGAGCTCCAAAACGTCGTGAACGCTGTGACGATCGATCCGAAGCTCGCGAAGAAGCTCCGCCGCGAGGCATTCGCGGACCCAGACGCCCCGCCCGAGACGACCTCAGGTCTGGGCTGGATCGCGGCCCCGCTGACGAGCTTGTTTACGGCTGCGCAGAAGCCGGCCGAGGCACCCGTCGTGCCTGCGACTCCCTCGCGAGACAGGATCATCACACCCCCGGCGCCACCTACACGAGCGGCACCGAAGCAGCAAGCGTCGACGTCTGCGACAACAACACACATCAGCGTCGAGTTCGGCAGCTCTGGCCCCGTGCGCCGTGCGCTGCCAGCGCTGTCGCAGTCTGTCTCGGACACGTCCTCTGTCGCGAGCCGGTCCGTGTCCGCGCCCATTACGGCCGGGTCGGCACGTGTGCGCTCGCGCGCGTCGCGCTCCGACCTCATGGGCATCTTTGCTGGTGCGCAGCCGTCGGGTGTGTCACCTGCCGTGCGTGCGCGCGTGCGCCATGCGTCGAGCCAGTACTTTGGGCCGTCCGATCGAAGAATCTTCTCGGAGCCCAGGGAGCGGCTGTCGACCATCGTGGACGCGGTGTTGGACCCGGGCGAAGGCGAGGAAGATGTGATTCCCGGAGACTACGAGCCGCCCCTGCTCGAGCGCACACTGCGCCCACGCGGCCTCTCGGACAGCAGTATCCGCAGTTCTACCCTCGTCGAGCAGCCCGAAACGAGCCTTCTCGGCTCAGGCATAGGCTTCTTATCCAAGGGGCTGTACAAAATCGGCGAGGCAGCTTTATCCTCGTCGGCAGTCGACACAACACCAGCAACAGCATCAGCTCAGACGAAGAGCACCCAGCATCTCGGCTTAGGCCAGCCGCGCCGCCCGCCCCTCAGCTCAAAGGGGTCGGACAGCACCCCGGCCCTTTCTATACCCACAACGGCACCGTCGACAGCCGTCTCGCTCGGTACGTCACCAGGCACGCTCAAACGCGACTTTGATGACGAGGACGAGATCGTCATCGGCGGCGTCCTCCTCTCTGGAGGCGTCGGTACGCCCATCGTAGGCACTATACCCAAGGCGTCCCAATGGGGCATGTAAGCTTATGACATGTAGTGATTATCCTATGCTACAGTACATCCTGAGCGAGCGAGGCAAGCGCACGATGGTGAATGCTGATGATGCGAGGCGAGGCCGCCGTCGAAATGCTGAAAGAGTGCGAAAATGAAGTGAAGAGGGAGTACCCGGAAGTGTTGGTGGAAACGAAGTCGGATGGAAGAAATACCGGAAGACCTGCGCAAGGACATCAGGTGTCGATACGGGCGTGCGTTGGTGTGCGGGCGAGGAGCTGATTATGACGCCTTGGCCGCCTCAGCCTCAGCAGCCTTGCGCAACTTCTGTCGTCGCTTCTTCTCACGTTTCCGTTCCGCCTTGCTGAGGACCAGCTCGTCGTCCTTCTTCTCCTCGGTCTCATCGTCGCTATCGTCACGTGGCCGCTTGCCAAGACTCGTTGGCGGTGACGGCTCGTCCTTCTCCTCGCTCTTCTCCTCGGCACTCGTATCAGTGCTGTCGGCGCTGGCAGCGGCCATCTTCGCTAGGATTGCGGGGTGGACCTTCTCCTCCGCCCCGCTCTTCTTCAAGAGCGCAGGGTGAACCTTCGTCTCCTTCTTCGCAAGCGCGGGATGCACCTTTCCCTTACCCGCGAATGGGTCCTTGCTCTTCTTGTTCGTCTTGATCGATCGCGTCCGACTCTCAGCCTCCTCCTCGCTATCTTCCTCATCCCTTCCAGCTCCCGCAGCTGTGGACTCCTCGGCATTCTTCCGCTTCTTCAGTTTCTGCTCCAGCACACTGAGACCGGCGCGCTGGTTCTTAAACTTGGCTCCGAGGGCTGCATCCTCGAGCGCTGCGTGGCCCAGACCTAGACGTTGCGCGCGGTCGGCGGAGGAACGGAGGGCGGATTCCCACTCGGCCGCTTTCGAGGATTCGGGCTGGCTGACGCCGAAGTTTGCCGGAAGCCAGGAGTCGACGTCGGCGTGGAAGAGCGTCGCGGAGAGGGTGAGCGACTCGGAGGTCGGGACTGTTGGGTCGGGCATCTTGATCTGCTTCGCTCTCTCTGTGCACTTGCAGTTGTTCCTTTGCTGGTATCGGGTCCGGCGGATCGAGATCCCAGTCGCAGGTTCGTGGTCCCTCACGGATTTTGATGACAGCCGTTTTCCGGATTAGCCTAGCGTCCCCTCCAGCTACCTGTCTCCTTCGGTGGTCGTCGTCTCGTCGTCGCTCGTGTTTGGGCGCGGCTCGCGAGTTCACGGATGCATGAGAGCAAGAGGTCGAGAGATGGCCAGAAATTACGCACAGTGGCAAATCACAGGCACAGCGACGGCCAGGAACACGGTGCCACATACACGGTGAAAAGCTGGGGTGCGGCCGGTGAGTCCCTGAGCCTGCGAGCCGCCCAGCCAGGCCGAGGGGCTCATTTTGAGTCTCCAACTTCTCAGCAGGCTCGAAACCCAGTCCGAGTCCGGCGTCCGCTTGCTTGTTGCTTCCACCACCCTTTCCCAACACCCCGACCGGCCCGCCTCCTCTGTTGACCGACCATGGCCGCCATCAACGAAAAGACCACGCTCCAGCAGGACCCCTTGTTCGCCGCCTCGGGTGCGCCCGGCGCCGTCCCCGCCCCCGCTGCTGCTCCGTCAGGCGGCTCGGACTACTACAACGCCTTCACCAGCGTCTTCGACCCCGTCTCCGCCCCCCTTGCCGACACCATGAACCGCTTCCACACCTGGAAGGAGAACATGGGCCTCATCCAGCCCGGCACCGTTGAGAACCTCACCCGCCCGGTGTCCAGTGAGTTTGCGACTGGCAATGTTTCCGACTTTTCGGCGGACCGGAAAAATGACGCTATCGTCATGCTGGGATCTGGATCGTGCTCGGGAACTCTGTGCTGGACAACGAGTGCACCGAGAGTGTACCGGGACATGTTTGTTTGTTTTCTCGAGGACTTTTTGATGCTTTATGACAGCTATGACGGAAGCGTCAAACCAAGATACCAGGACCGGTTTGCCGTCGGACATTGTTTTTTTCGATGACCCGAGTGAGACGAGACATGGAGCTGACATCACCTCGCAGCCACCCTCATGAACAACTTCTTCTTCGAGGGAATGCGCGCCGATCTGTCCAAGATCGTCTCGCCGAACCCCGCTTTCCAGATCTCGCATGCGTTCGCCGTTGGACCCCAGAAGAACAACTACACGTTCGGCGCCCTCTTCGCCAACGACAAGACGTTCCTCCACGGACAGTTTGAGCCCTCGACTGGCGGCGTCAACATGCGCGCGAACCAGACCTGGTCGGCCACTGACATCACCAAGATCCAGGGCCAGCTCTCGTCCGCCCCCGGCCAGACCATGTTCCAGATCGAGCACGACCACCTCGGCCCCCACTACTCGCTCAACCTCAAGTCGATCAACCCCTCCCCGCTCGACTTCACCGGTCTCCACTTTGTCTCCCTCCTCCACTCGTTCACCTCCCGCCTGTCGCTCGGCTTTGAGACGATCATCCAGCGCACGTCGCCGGCCGAGACGATCCCCGCCACCTCGTGGCTGCTCAAGTACACTTCGCAGCCGACCGCCGCCCAGTCTGTTGAGAACCCGATGACGATGCCGACCGCTCACGGAGCGACGAGCGGCATCCCCTTCGTTCCCTCGTGGACGGCGACTGCCCAGCTCCAACCGACCGGCAACGTTCAGGCTACCTACTACCACCGCCTCAGCGACAAGGTCGACGTCGCCCTCGACTTCCAGACCATGTTCCAGCCCGCCTCCTTCATGGGCCCCGCCAAGCGCGACGCCCTCTGCACCCTCGGCGCCAAGTACGAGTTCCGCATGGCCACGCTCCGCACCCAGATCGACTCGGCGGGCAAGGTCGGCATGCTCCTCGAGCAGCGCATTGCCCCCACCTTCTCCTTCCTCATCGGCGGAGAACTCGACCACGCCAAGAACACGTCCAGGTTCGGCTTCGGCATCATGATCGAGTCCACCACCATGACCCCCGAGGAGATGATGGCCGCGGGCATGATCCCCCCTCAGTAAGTGCGAGCAGAGCGCAGTGAGCGCCGGCCCGCACACTGAAAAACGGCCGACGCAGCTAGCTAGGTGTGTGATAGGCGCGGGGGCTCGAGGTGTCGCCCCTGCGCATCAGTAGACGGACATCTCTCCACGACTTGTATCTCAAGCATTGATGCACTATTCAATATCCACTGCCCCGAGCGGCAACGGCGAGCGAAGCGAGCTGTGAGAATACTTTCTCACGGCCGCCCCCACTTCCGCCAGCATCACAGAAACGAAGGTCTGCAAGCATCAAGCCCAGAAGACTTCATTCGCCCAAAGGCGCTACTTTTGAACTACTGACATAAAACTAACAACAGGCCCGCTTAGATGGAGCAAGCGCCAAAGTTGTTGTTGTCCTCGCCGCTGTGGGTAATGACGGCAGTGAACTCGCCCTGCTCGTTGAAGATGACGCGGTCGGCACCAGGCGAGCCACCAGCGTACACGTTGAACCCGCGCATGATCGGGAACTCGTACCAGGGGCCCTCGGTCTCGAAGTCGAAGCCCTCGCGGTTGTTGTACTGGTGGGGGTAGTTGTCTGCTGTTAGCCCGGAGCGAGCGAGGCGAGCGGAGAGATGGCGCGAGCTGACACAGTTTGAGGGTCGTCCTGGCTAAGCTCGAGGAGGCGACCTCCGGCCGCCTATCTATGTACTCACGGATAGTCTTGCCCTCCTCGTGCAGGGAGTAGCCCTTCGCGACGGCCGCGTCAATGGTGCGCTGGAAGTAGCACACGTCCGAGCACTGGTAGGCGCACGCCTCACGGGCGAAGGGGGCGGCAGCGGCCGATGCGGCGAGGAAGAGGGCGGCGATGACCTGTGCATTAGCATATTGCTCTGGGGGGAAGACAGGGGACACACCTTGGTGAAAAGCATGACGAGTTTTGGGCGGCTGGTACGAGCGTGAGAGGGGGTCCAGGAAGGTGCTGGCCGGCTCTTCTTATGTAGTTTCTTCCGGAGCAACCCCCAGACCTTCCGAGGAGTTCACAAACGTGCACTTGGTGGATGCGGAATGAGCAGCCTAGTGTTTAGTGCTGAGGACCCACTCGACAATCTCGACGGACAGCTGGTGCGCAGTAATCTCAACGACGGGCTCATGGGTAAGTACTTCGGATACTTGCCCGCGATACGCGAGCGCAAGAAGCGCATGGAGCCGCGGAGCGGCCGGAAGATCAAGCCAGTTCGGCGCCGGGCACAAGGTGCCTCGGAATGGAGCACGAGGAGCATGAGGGACAATCAAGGGCCCCGAAACGAAGCTTCAGAAGCCCACACTTGCCGCGAGCGTGCGCGAGTAGGAGCCACAAGATCGGTAACCACGTTCGAAGCTTGAGGCTCGCTAGCACCATTGAGACCCTCGATCGGGGTAATGTCTCCTATCTCCCGGTGACTTAAAGTCGCCGTTCATGTTTCTGTAAGGGTTGTGGGACAGGAGGTGTCGGAAGAGAGGTCTACTGTAGAGAGGGCTGGGCGTGGGTCCGTCACACTGAAAGCGCAGGAGCACGGAGCATGTGATGCTCCAGTCGCCGATGTTCGGATTCACGTTTGGAGGCGTTCTCAACTCTGACACAGCGAGATCAGGAGTTTTGCCCGTGTGTTGGTGTCTTTGGCCCCATGGATCTCCTCATCGGTGGGGCCTTCGGTCGAGATTCACGTCCTTGTTGCGAGGTACGCATTGCTCCACCCCTCCTTTGTCGTCGTGTGTGTCAGCAAACAGTTGTTGGTGGGCATGGAGGGAGCCATCTCCTTCACATTGCGAGTGAAGCGAAAGATTCTGCAGGATCAGAACGCCGCTCGGAAAAAAGAGCACCATGCGTTTCAGTCAGGTTAAGTTTGGCCGTCTGGACGTCTGTGACTGCTAGAATTAGCAGCAGAGTTCAGCAGGAATCGTCTCTTGCGAGCGCACGGACATCCACGGCCAACCATGGGCGATATCGTCCACGGCGACCAAGACGCAGGCGTATCAGACGCTATCTGTCAGTCAATCTTCACCCGCGGATCGCGGATTGATGTTGCTGCGCAGTGTTATAGCCCAAGAGCTGATTACGAGAGTACGGTCTGTAGTGGTACTATCGGGTGGAATCGAGGGCGTAAGGTGCGTCGCTCAATGAGACAGAAACTTCACACGTTGCTTAATCTCGCAGGTGACTGGTCCTAAAACATCTCGGAGCGATTGCCGGCCGTGCTGATGATCGGGGCGATGAAGGAATGGAGTCATGTGTTTGTTTGTACGATCCCTAAGTTGAAGCTATATAAGGCGCTCAAGGGTTGCTTCTCTCCAACTTCTCCCCTGCTCGTTATGTCTTTTCACGAAGAACACCATGTGCCTTCAGCAGCTTCCATGTCACCCCTCCACATCCCCTCACAGGCACCTCGTGTTTGTCGTGGCACGGTCCGAAGTCCGGGAGCCCCAGCTGTCAACCATACTACATAGACATCCCGCGGAACATCCGGCGAACGTGTCCCGACTACGGGCCGTGTTCCGGTCGACGCGCACGCTGTTCCAGCTGGAAATAACTGACACTGGGACTAGGCGCGCTCACCACGGCGTGCACGGCGAGAAATCCGAAGCAAGAAGTGGGATGAGTCGAGCGTCGGGCGAATCATGTGACTTGGTTGCGTGCTAGCGCGTGGGTGGCACGCATGGTGTAGGCGGCCTTATCCGATGCTCGGGGCCTGGGACGATAAGGTGCCTTCCCCCGCGCCTGCATATCAATCGGCGACCTCGGCGGTCACTGTCACAGCCCTCACCGCCTTCTCCCCAGCCCTTCGAGAGCACCTCGCTGGAACCCATTCAATATCCCCAGCTGACATCACCTTTATAACCCCCCACCCGCGGCTCAACACCATGGGCTCCGCTTACTCCACTAACAAGTCCGCCATGACCAACACTGTAGAGACCATCGACGAGAAGAAGCAGTATCTCGCCGACCAGAAGGCTGCCCTTCAGCGTGCGCGCTCCGCTTCTCTCGACGCCAGCGCGGAGGCTGTCCCCGAGCTCACGGCTGACGTGTGCAACAAGTGGGACAAGGATCTCGAGCAGGTGAGCTAGCGGCTACCGACCTGAGCTGACGATGCAGGATGCCCGTTTCCAGCTCGCCCGACTCATCCTCACGAACAACGACCCCATCGCCACCCTGAAGCGTCGCGACGCTGTCATCGACGACGAGAAAGTCTTCAACGTCAACCTCAAGGGCACTGGCGACAAGGGGCAGTATCCCGGTCCTCGTGTGAACCAGGCGTCCTCTGGCCGTTGCTGGCTGTTCGCTACCAGTGAGTACACGATAATGGTGATTTGCCACCCGGATCAGGTGTCTTCCCCTGACAATGCGTGACGGGTATGCCCCAAGTGGGCGCAGCTGGCCTACGCTGAACTTTAGCTGACAGCAGCCAACGTGCTCCGCTACAATGTCATCGAGGTGCTTAAGCTCGGCGACTTCCAGCTGTCGCAGAGCTACCTGTACTTCTACGACAAGCTCGAGAAGGCCAACTTCTACCTCGAGACTATGCTCGAGCTCGTCGATGAGCCGATCGAGGGCCGTCTCGTCAGCTTCCTGAACCAGGCGCCCGTCAACGATGGTGGCCAGTGGGACATGGCCTACAATGTTGTCGAGAAGTACGGCATCATCCCTCACGCCCTTTACCCCGACGCCTTCTCCGCGACTGCCTCGAGCCGCATGAACTGGGTCCTGACCGCCAAGCTTCGCGAGTTTGCGCTTGATCTGCGCAAGCTCTCCAAGACTGCCAGCAAGGAGCAGCTGGCCAAGGTGAAGGCGTCGCAGATGCGCGAGATCTACCAGACGCTGTGCATCACGCTCGGCACCCCGCCCAAGAACGATGACAAGCTCACCTGGAACTACTACGACAAGGAGAACAAGTTCCACTCGTGGAGCGGCACGCCGCTCGAGTTCTACGACCAGTTCGGCAAGCGCAAGGGCATGGACCCCAAGGACTCATTCTCGCTCATCAACGACCCGCGCAACGAGTACGGCAAGCTGTACACTGTCAAGCGCCTCGGCAACGTCTGGAAGGGCCCGAATGTGCGCTACGTCAATGCGCCGATCGAGGTCGTCGAGGACGCTGTCATTGCGGGCATCAAGGCGAACACGCCGCTCTTCTTCGGCTGCGACGTCGGCAAGTTCTCCGAGTCCAAGAACGGTATCATGGACACGCGTCTGTACGACCTCGGCGCTGCCTTCGGTTACGAGCTCAAGATGGACAAGGCGCAGCGTCTCATCACTGGCGAATCCTCCGCCACGCACGCCATGGTCATTACCGCCGTCCACGTCGGCGAGGATGGCCGCCCCATCAAGTACAAGGTCGAGAATTCGTGGAGCAAGGACCGCGGAGAGGACGGCTGGTTCATGATGACGGCTGAGTGGTTCCGCGGGTTTGTGTACCAGGTCGTTGTGCCCCGCAGCATCGTCGACAAGAAGTGGGTCAAGGTCCTCGACCAGGAGCCCATCGCGCTCGAGCCTTGGGACCCGATGGGTGCCCTTGCCTAAGCAGTGTTGTTCTCAGAAGATAGATCCTATACATCTGGTTGATATTACGAATGAATATTACGAAGTGTGCAAGATGCGATATTGTTGTTGCAGGCATTGACGCTGCGAGTGTAGTTGTGTGATGTGGTTGCGTGCCATGGCGGTAGTAATAGTAATCACATGTTTAGGGTCGGATGGAGTCACCGCGACGAAGACTGGTTGTCCTTGGCGTACATCCCTTGCGCCTCGGCGATGGTGACGAGACGACGGAGGACTTCGACAGCCTCAGGGCTGACATGTCCCTGCGACGCGCCCTGCACGATACTAGCGACGACCTTGGTGAGCTCCTCCTTGCTGCTGACGCCAAGCGCAGCCATAGCCTCGCTATACACCTCCTCGATGGGGATCGGCACATCGCGAATGGGTAAGAACATGTCCTCTGCTTCGTCGCCGGCCTCATCCTCCTCCCTCGGCCGCTTCTGTCCGCGGTGCAGTTTCTCCTCCTCATTCTCCTTCCCGCTGTCTTCTCCGTCACCAGACTCGTCCTCGTCCTCATCTTCATCTTCGTCCTCGTCCTCGTCGTCTGAGGAGGACTCGCCGGGCTTCGGCGACGTGGGCGGCACGAAGTCCTCGTCGGCCGCGTCCTCGGGCAGATCGTCAAAGTTGAACAGGGCCGAGAGAGACATCGTGTCGTAATCGTCCCCGCCCTCGAAGCCCGTGTAGGCGCCGGTGAGATCAGCGGGCGACGTCGTCTCTTGCGCGTGCGTCGCCATGGCCGCATCAGTGAGCGGCGTCAGCACAGCGGGGGTGCTGAAGCTGGATGTCACCGCCGACGGCGTCGCGAACGCGGCCGCGTTAAAGCCGGAACTGAGTACCGCCGCTGCCGCTGCTGCGGCTTCCGCTTCAGACATGGGTGGGAGAGGTGGAGGTGCCATCGGAGTCTGCGGCTGGGACGGCGCCGGTGGAGGCGGCATAGGAGACTGCGCTGGAGCAGACGGCGGCGGTGTAGGCTCCCTCGCTGTCGTCTTCGCGGTTTTGGGCGATCGGCCTGGGGCGGGCGGCTCCTTCGTTGATGGCGGAGGCGGCGAGTGGTAGACCTTCTCGGTGTATGTCGGTGGCGCGGGCGTGTGTCCCAAGCCGACGATCTGGGCCTGGAGCTGGTTTACCCTTGCCTCGAGCTGGGCACAACGCTCTCGCAGCGCCTCGCACTCGCGTGCACGTTCGTCCAACTCCTTTGCCGTGTCCGCCGCGGCGGCCAACTTAGCTTTCGTTTTCTGTCTGCTGAGTACGGCTGTGGTATTAGCTTCCCGCCAGCAGTTTCCAGCTTGCAACTGTACTTCAATGCTTCAGTACTCACCAGCTTCCTTGTTTCTCTCTCTGCGGCGTATTGCTCGCTCCTCCGCTGTAAACTTTGGCGGCCGCCCCGGTCCTCTAGGCTTCTTAAGCGGTGGTTCGCCGTTCGACGAGGGTGGCTTAGGTTCCTCCGAAGGCCGCGTGATGGGGTGGTGCGGTCGCCGACTAATTCGTCCAGAGCGGGTTTCAAAACCTTCGCCCTGCTGCTCGGTGCGCAGAGCCAGATCCACACCCCCGCCGATCAGCAGCTGGCGCAGCTGCTCCAGTGCCGCGGAGTCTGTCGTCAGCTCGGCCGGTAATGGCGGCGCAGCCGAGCTTGTCGCCTCCATGGTGATCCGAGGCGAGGATGCCTTAAAGGTTCGCTGTCGTCGCTAAGGCTCCGAGAGCCATTGGACTTGCTAACGCAAGCGAGAATGAGAGAGTGAGCAATGTTGAGATACGCGTCCAGGACCAAACAAATATGACGCGTTGGCCAAATACAAAGTGCGGAGGCAAATTGCAGGCAGTGGATGGATTACAATTAGTCGGTAGTTCCTTAATGACAATACGAAGTGATTTCAACAACAACTTACACTTGCGAATCTCTCTCGCGCGAAGGTACCGGTGAAGCAAGTGTAAGCTGGATGTCTAAGGATGATGCTTCTGTGCATTCCGACGAGAGTAGAGCAGTAGCCTCCATATCCATGCTGCAGGGGGCGAGGCGGGCGAGAGTGCAGAGGGCTGATCCCTCATTTGATCAAGCCCAAGGCCTCGGCATTCAAGGTGCTAAAATTGCCCGACTGTTGCTCGTTATTGCGGCTTAAGATAATCTCTGCGCTTCACCTTCCACTTCGACACATCGTTACCTTCGACCTCAAGGCTGAATGCGCGAAGATCTTGCTCCGATGTGCAATTAGACATTGCGGTGGGTGCTACGCACCGGATAATCTCCGGGTGCATTGTTGTGTTTGTCTTCCCCGCCACGTACTGCGCACAGTAGCGTGGATCGTCCTGCGCCCTAGCCCGTCACACGTCCAGCCTCAAACACCGTCAACACACTCAGCTTCTCACCATTGTCTTTCTCAACATTCTCCCACTCCTCATCAACCAATGACTTTCCTCTGCAGGGGGTGCAAGCTCACCTTCGACTCTAGCAGCGCGCGCAACGCACATCTTGCCCTGACCGGCCATCGTGCGCCGGCGCACGAGTGTCCTGCGAAATCGTGCGGCGCCGTGTGCAGGAACGACCGCGAGCTCTGGGAGCACATGAAGGGATGCAGCCGCATGAAGCGCACCAAAATCAAGGGCGTTCCGTGGACCGACGCCTACTTCTTCTGCGAGTACTGCGAACAGCTCGTTTGCGGAACGAAGGCGCAGGAGGATGTGAGTTCCATTCATCGGTTGCAACATGTCTGTTAGCTAACATGTGCAGCACCAGTGCACCGACTACTCTTGCGACCGGTGCGAATCGTCGTTCGAGACGCTGACGGCCCTCGCCCGCCACCTCTTCCCCATCTTGAGCATAGAGATTGAGGAGCGCACGCTCCGCGAGGAACTCTACGCCCGCGTACGGGAGAGGGACCGCCGCGGCATCCTGAAGAGCCTCAAGGACAAGTTCAACGTTCCCAAGAACCAGGTTGAGGAGCGCCTCCATCTCAGGGACGAGCGCTACGTTTGCCACCTCTGCCAGGCGGTCTTCCCCGATAGGCTGGGGCTGAAGGAGCACTTCTGGTCACACGCTCGTAAGGTTTACTCGGTAGAGTGAACTGCTGACACGACAGACGCCGAACACCACTACAGCTGTGTCTCGTGCAAGAAGGAGTTCAGGACTCTCAGCGGCGCCCTCCATCACGTCGAGATCGAGAGCAAGATTTGCCTCCATAAGAAGACGGCTACCAGCCGCCTCTGACCCCTCCTCATCTCGATGAAAACAAAAGAGCAACCTTTGTAGCACAACACCACTTACCCCTCGTTCATTGTATCTCACAGTATCATACATGTCGTCTACACCTTGCGTTTCATCGCAAGCTTATGAATCGTCGCCATGGCCGCGTCCTCATCCTCTTCCCCGTTCATGCCCTTTTCGTACGCCTCCTCAATCTCGGCACAGAGACCGCGGTCGTCGATCTTCCGATGCTTGTCACGAAGGTACTGATATCTGATACGGAGCAGCGCCTTGATAACCTCAAACGAGATGGGCCGGTACCAGCCAGTGACGGGGTTGCAGTCGTCCGCGAGACTCGTGGGATCGTAGATGAAGCGCTTGATGAAGGGGTCGTGGATGTCGCACATGAGGTAGTCCGGCTTGTTCTGGTGCAGGATCTGGCCGTCGAAGATGTAGCTCTTGGTGATATCGAGCGGCTCGCGAAGCCCCTGCAGGACGCGCTTCTCCGCCTCACGCTCCCACCAAAACTGGCCGTTCATGCGGCGCTCGTCGTCATCGTCGTCCAGATCGTTCAGCACCGAGTTCTTGCCCCTCTTCACGTCGAGGTACACGAATACACGCTGGTACTGGTGCGCGTCGCGCTCGCGGCATGGGTCGTACCCGTACCGCACCATCGTTTTCCAGAACGGTCCCGCGCCGTACGTGAATGCGACCGAGGGGATGTACGCCTTGTTCGACTCGATCTCGTACCGGTCCGAATCGTTGAATTGGGCCAGCAGCGCGTATCGCAACCAAACTGGCCGCTCGTCCATGAGCTGCTGAAGCTTCTTCAGGATGCGCTGGTTGATGTGCGGGTGGCGAGCCTTCACAGCCTCCTCTGGCTCGGTCGGGACGGGGTGCGCGTGGCCAATGACAGGGACCGAGAAGCCGCTTGCGCGCGTCTTGTTCACAAAGCGCACCTTGTAGTCACCTAGGTCATCATCCCACACCTTCTCCTCCACTGTCGCTGTTGGCATCTTATAGCTGAAGGTCAGTTAAGGTTACAGTTCTTTCAACTTACTTGAAGACATGTGGCAACTGGCGCATACTAGACACCGGTGTTGGCTGCAGTTCTGTCTTCGAAACAAACGGAACGTCCCCTCCTTCTGAGGGAACGAAGTACTCCTCGTCGATGTCGGGGAATTGGTAATCAAGGATAGCATCATAGTCGAGATCAAGCAATGACTGGGTCAGCTGCTGGATGTGGCCTGAGTCTGGAGGCGTGTACTGGTAATCGGCCATTGCTGTCGTTAGATCATTCTTGTGTGCAGAGAAAGCTACTCACATCTGAACCTCACAGTCTGAGGCACGCTCCCGACGATCTCGCTGGTGAACACGCCCCTATCCTGTCCCTTCCTTCGTCGCTTCGTGACCTTGACGAGAACCTTCTGGCTCTGAACGCGAGTACCGCGGACAGGAACAGAGGAGCGCTCTTCCGGCCTATACTTCATTTCCAGTTGCTGGGGTTGATGGATTGGTGCGTTGAAGCACTCATCGACGTCCTCCTGCTTGATGACCTTGAGGATAGCCTGCGGGTTTGATACTGGTCCCGGGCACTCGATGGATCGATACGTCGCACGGGGCAGTGGACGCCATCGAGCGACATCCGACGGCCCGGCTTCCGGCTCTTCGGGATCGGGACGATACGAGCCGTCAGAGGCTGGTGACGACATGGCGGATGGCGTTGTTGACAAGTTGTGACCGAGAATTGAGCTCTGGTGAGTGTGGAGGTTGGGAGCTCCAGAGGCAGGCACGGGATCCCACGTGTGGCTAGGGCCTTGGCGCTCTTCCACCTACCTACGTCGACCAAGGTGCTTCCTTCCTCATCAAAGCGGCTCTCCATTGATGCATAGAGTGTCGCAGGACGTTGTAAAGTGGACGGGGTGCCCCTGTCCATTATGCATCTCTGGACGAAAATCCGGCAGCATAGAGATCAGGCATGGTGACTTTACTGCTCCTCCCGGATCGGCCTCCCTCTGCCCGTTTTTGGCGACGGTTACCAAGCCCGAGCCATCGCGGTCAGTGGGAGCTCTTCACGTGGTCTCTCTGCGCACTGAGCGATGCGCAGATGCACGATAACGATCACAACACCTTCGGCAGATGAATGCGCAGGCTTATGAGTCGAAACCCCCTTGCTTTCACGCACGAGAGGCGCTCTTCAGGAGCTGAAGTCTCAAGGCCGCATTTGTTGTTGTTTCGTAGGAATGGTGAATCAAGGGAGCGGAGATGTTAACCGGGATTACAAAGTTGGATTAATCTCCGGTGATGGGGTTAATCGCGGATTGTAATGCAATGATATGGACCGTGTCAGGACAACAATCACGGGAACTGCTTGCGCAACCAACTTGGTACACCCCTCTTTTTCGTTCGCGACCCACAACCTTTATCTCCCTCGTACTCGCCAGCATCCATCCATCCACCCGAGCGGCCAGCGCCATCCTATCCGCGCAATCGTCAGCTACCGGCGCACACTACTTGCAGCACGCCACGACCTCTGTGAGCCGCAAACTGCCCCGCCCAGCGGCGGCCATCGCCTGCCATGAAGGTACGTTGATCTACACACCCAGCCCCCGCCTCGGCTTGGCCCAAGGTCCCACCCGGTTGTGACATCTTTGAGCTGCGCGAATGCCGTGCTGATGCATCCACTTCTACAGTACCTTCTGGGGTACCTCGAAGGCATAAATGATGCTCCGCGCATCTCTGATCCCGACTTCCAACAGCTCCTCGTCGACGTCCAGGCTTCCAAGGTGAGTGATTTCACGCGGTGGATTTATACTGCGGTCGCCCGACAAGTTCAAGACACTCGATCACTGACGCGCGCCTCTTCCTCCATCGCCAAACTCAATCCGCATATCTCTGCTTGCATCGACTCTTCCGCTTGCGTTTGCGTCTGCAGCCTCAAACAAAATCATCCGATGCATTCTACGACAGCTTGGAGAAGATCGTGAACGAGCTCCGGAGCTCGGTGGGTCCCACCTCCACTTCTTTGTTCTGACCATCAGCCTGAAGCTGGACCGTTCCTCAAGCCGGTATCAAAGCGAGATGCTCCGGACTACTTCCAATGTAAGCTAAGCCCAATGGAAGGTTGGCTGATGCGCAGATATCACCCGGCCGATGGACTTGTCGACAGTGCTCCGAAATGTCAAGAGCCACAAGTACAAGGACAAGGCCGAGTTCGCCAACGATCTGGATCAGATCTGGAAGAACTGTCTGACGTACAACACCACGGCTGTATGTCATCCGCCCGCTGCATCCAGCTGACCCCAGAACCATCCTCTGCGCGGCGTAGCCAAGTACCTGCAGCAGAAAACAAACCACCTGCTCGACTTCCTGCAAGATCGAGATGAGGCTGCCAACAACCCGCTCGCCGCTATCCTCGGCGCGGCCGGCGCTTCCCTCGCGGTGCAGCGAGCAGCGTCCCAACAGCCGAGCGCCAGCCAAGCCGCCGGAGATGACGAGGACGCCGCCGGCGAGAGCGACGATGCGGTCGGGGAGGACGACGACATGGGGGGAGCGCGAGGAGAGAAAACATTGCCAGGCGGTCACCCAAATGGGCTTACCCCTGATGTCGGTGCTAGCGGACGGGCAACTAGCGTCGAATCGGCATCGGGGGACCGTCGCGTGAATGGGAACGGCAAGGCGAACGGAGAAGTGACTGTGAGTTCGAGGATCCGGAGCGCCAAACTGACCTCAGCCGCCTCCTTTTCGTCCCAATCTCCAAGTCAACCTGGAGCTCACGCCTGCCCTGGTGAGGTCGCCGTACACGATGACCCACTTTCAGCCCGTTTCCTTGAGCCAGCCGGGACCTTCCTTTTCCGACAAGGGTAAGGCCCGCGACATTCTCTACGGCAATGCGCCCCCAGCATGGTACCCGACCCCCGCGGGGGAAGACGAGGATGCCAAGCTAGAGGGCTACTGGTGGGGTGCGACGAGCAAGGACGAGGCATATGTCGCTGGTCTCCCCGCCGTGCCGGAGATGGTCGATGGCCCGTCGCAGAAGAGGCGACGAATTTCTCGGCGACGAGCGAGTGCGTCGCCACAACCGAACGGCGATGCCGACGCTGTGCCACCACTAGTGCCATCCAAGCCAGTATCACTAGAACGGGTAGTGCATCGTGCGATCGACAAACTGGGCGATGCGCGCAAGACAGTCAATACGATACAGGAGTTGCAGCGGTACTATGAGGGCGATGGCATGGGTCTTCCTCCGCCGCCCATCGAGCCACTAGAGACGCTGCGGGCACGAGAAGCCGAGGAGCGTGTTGAGGGCAAACGGAAACGGCGAGAGGCGCGGACAGAGGCGCACGAGCGTTTCCGTCACGGTGGCGAGGTGGGCGAGGCCGAGGCCGCGTTCGTCCTCAAGCGATCTGTGGCAAGCATGCTGGCGCACGCCGGATTCGAGGGTAAGTCGCACGTCGATCACACAGATCTTCCCATTGCTGACGTCCAGGCGCGAACGACATTCCTCTTGATCTGCTAACAAGAGTAGCGGGCGACTTCATCCGCAACTTGGGTCGGACGTTCCGTCTGCTAGTCGATGGGTTCGGGAGCCAGCTACCGCCGGACGAGATTGTGCTGCACGCACTGCACGAGAACGGCCAGGTCGAGCTGCAAGACCTCGAGTCGCACATCAAGGACGACATTGAGCGCGACAGCGCCAAGGTCGCCGAGATGGCGCGCAAGGTCCGGCAGTCTTACAAGGAGCTCACGACCGGCCCCGTCATCGAGGACGACATGCTCTTCGCGCAGGACGGCCAGATGTTGCAACAGTGGGTACCTGCTATCTCGACTTGGCTCCTAGCTGACAAAACAGTGGCGACTTTGCCGAAGACCTGGGCGAGGACTTCCTCGGTCTCCGCGAACTCGGTATCGACAAGGAGTACGGCCTGGCGTCACTATCGGTCCCGAAAGCGCTCTTCTTCGGGCGACACGGGCGAAACCGCGGCGCCGAGAACGGCAAGAAGGAAGACGCGCCCGACTACGCTCCTCCGCCGCCCTTCATCCCGCTCACAGCTGCGTCGTACAAGTCCGCAGCCCCGGGATTCATGCACGCGTTCTACGCCGAACGGCTCGAGAAGGGCGGCACGCTCGAGGCCGACGACGCCTTCGACGCCGCGCAGGCGACGATCGGACCGCTGGGCCAGATCGTGCAAAAGGCTCCCGCCAATGCACCGGCCGGCAAGAAGAAGGACGGCGAGAAGAAGAAGCCGGCCAAGAAGATTGCGCAGCCTGGTGTCGGTAAGGGCAACTGGATCCGGCCCTCTAAAGAAGAGCGCGAGCGGAGAGCGGCAGAGAAGAAGGCCCTCCTTGAGAAACAACGGCTTGAGGAGGAGGCCAAACGGAAAGAAGAGGCGGGGGAGGAGGACGCGGAGGGCGAGGAGGAGTGAGAAGAAGGGAGAACACACGGTTGTCCAGGTTGTTACACTATGGCATGCATATTGCTCTATTTATCCCAATCCCGGAGACCTTGGAGAGACAGACGGAGCTGAAAGTGTTTACTGGCTTTTGCAGTCTATGATATGTGGGTTTGTGCGGGGGAGAGGGCGAGTTGTACATTTGAAACACATTAGGTGGGTCGTAGGTGGGTATCTGGATTATAGGGTTGTACAGGCGTACAGGCGGCAGACGTGCAGTATTCGCTGTCCACCACCGCCGAAAGGCTCGCTCGCTCGCCCGCCTTACAGGTCCTTCTTCGACTCTCCGTTGGCCGTGGCGACCTTGGTGCTCGGCGCGCCATTAGCAATGGTGCCCTTGGGGAGGTGGCGCTTCTCGGCCTGCTCGCGCGTCATTTGCGTGCCGAGGAAGTAGTCCCAGTTGGTGAAGAAGGGCTGGGCAAAGTTGGCCTTGATGCCGTACGTCTGGTGGTGGATGTCGTGGTAGTCCGCATTGTTCGCGAAGAACATCTGGCACGGGTCCCACCACAGCCGGTACCCGCAGTGGTCGTCTACGGTCTTCCAGCTGCTGATCGTGAAGAGCAGCGTCGCCTGGCGGATCGTCATGAAGGTCGCGAACTGCGCGATGCCGGCTCCAAGCGTGTCGAGCAGAAGACCCTCGACGGGGTGGTTGTACAGCGCGCCAAAGGCGAAGGGGACGTAGAGACGGTGGTGGTGGCTGTGGAAGTGGCGGTAGAGAACCGGGTACGTGTGCATGATCCGGTGCAGCCAGTACTGCCAGGTGTCGATTACGCAGCAGCCGAGGAAGAGCTGGAGAGCCGGGATGCCCCACCAGTAGAACCACTCCGTGATCCGCGGTCCGGCGGCCTCGAGCACGCGTCGTCCCGCCGACTGTCCAAGAAGGGCGAACGTGACGTCGGCAACACGCGGAGCGAGCCAGCGCAGAGAAGCCATGTGGTCCTTGTAGTACTCGGTGCGGAGAACGTCCTTCTCGCTCTCGAGCACGATGAAGCCCGTAATGGTCTGCACGATCTGCTGGAAGATGACAGCCCAGAGGACCTGCGACAGCGTGGCGCGGTTGCGCGACTTGGTCTCGGCAGACTCGTGGATTCGGCGCTTCTCAAAGTACGGGAACTCCATAACGTCGAGGAAGTGGAACACGCTCGACACGATCCAGTACACGATGATCGGGGCTGCGAGCGAGAGCGCCGTGTCGCTGATGGCGGGGTGGATACGCTCCCGCGCAATGTAGTACCATGGCGGGTTGAAGGTCTGGGGCGTTATCCGGTTGAGGAGGGTTGCGTTGTGCGACGCCGCAAACGACGGCAGGCGGTCGATCCACCCCGTCGGGAAGTGGAACATCGTCATGGTGCCGGAGTTGTTCTGGTGGTGAGGAGGGTGTGGAGTAAGTGGTGGCAGGTGAGGTAGGACGAGGACCGCGCGAATCGCTGCCGCGTTGTTATAAGACGATGGACCAGAAGGCGTGGGCGTGGGCGTGCACAGACCTGCGTTCCTTCGAGTGGTCGAGTGTGGTTGCTCGGAGCGGGGCGCGAGCAGCTGTTTCTCGTTCAAAAGTTAGGGCGCGACAATCCCCTGCAGTGGCGTTTTCACGTTCCTCGCGATCCGTGCTGGGTCTGGGCGCGACAACAGCACTGGCGTCTAGGCGTCGACGGGTTTGGCGTCAGGCGTACGGCTCAGGTCGGGTCCCGGGAGGGCGCGATGGAGGCCGGAAGGGGATGAACAAAGGAAGAGATCGACCGGAGGCGTGTGCGCGCTTGCGATGCGCGTGTGGTGATCTCTCGGAGTCGGAGCCGGAAGGGGAAGGGGAAACGAGTGGAGGTGGGTCGAGAAGTTTGCCAAGGTTCTCGAAGAAGGAAGACGCCGAAGGTGGAACGAGTGTAAGAGTGGGAGTAGTGGCAATGGGAGAAGAAAGAAATGATTGAACAACAATAAAGATGCGGCGGTGCTTGTGTGTATGATGCTTGGCGGCGGACTTAGTCGCAAGGTTTGCTCTGTGGTTGTCTTGCCCGATGGCCATCCACCATGCCGCGATGGTTTGTAAGTGGGGGGGGGGGGGTGGTATCGGACCCTTGCCACCCTGCCGCTCGTCCCTGGTTCCGGCTGTGGTACGGCCCCCGGACTACCAACTGTCCGCGCCGGACCTCTCCTCGAGCCCTCTATGCGCGCCTGGCTTCCAGATGCCGCCGCTGCAAAGCCGCACGGAGGCAAATTAGTCATCAGAATTGACCGATCCTGTCTCGCATGGTTCTCACATTGCCTCCACGCGATGTACACGTGAACCAACATCCGATCTGGGGCACCTTCCCACGAAGGATTTCCGCGCCCGCAATCCTGCAAGTTTCTGGTCCCAGCGGGCCAGGTCCACCCCCGCATACGGTCTTGAAGCTTGCCACCGTCCTCGACAACCTTCCTTCCGCAACATACACCACAGACATATTACAACACAATGGGACGTTTACGCCGATCAAGAACTCACCACGCCCGCCGCGACGTTCAGCGCGGCGCTCGTACTCGTGCCCGCACGAAGGATCTCGACCAGATCGAGCGCGACCTCGAGCACAACCTGAAGAAGCTCAAGCACCAGCCTATCGATGAGGACAAGCCCGGACTGGGTCAACACGTAAGTATCTCCTTGGCTGCTAAAATCTTCATTGCGGTGGTTTGGGCGGAGCGTTTGCGGCTCGCTGGGTGTCGCGTGAGCATATCGGCAGCTGGTAGCTGCCTTCCTTGCGTGCGCCTGAATGAGGCCTCCAACAGCTCCAGTAGCTTGAGTGATTTGTGACCACCTCGCGCAGCCGTTCGCACCAATGGCAAAGAGATACAGCAGAAGAACCCCAGCTGGTGAACGCGAAGAAACTGAGCTGACATCCAGTACTGCGTCGAGTGTGCCAAGTATTACGAGTCTGACGCCGCGCTCACCACGCACACCAAGTCAAAGGTGCACAAGCGCCGGCTGAAGGAGCTCCGCGAGGGCGCGTACACGGTTGAGGAGAGCGAGCGCGCTGCCGGCCTCGGAACGGACAACACGCAGCGCGGCTTCGAGGACGTCATCCGCCGATTCGGAGACGCCTCGGTTGCTCAGCCTCAGCAGCAGCAGGCCGCTGAGCCGGGGAAGATGCCTCAGAACAATGTCGTGCACCACGCGCCTGCCTGAATTTCCGAATCTCGATAGACGAGCGAGACTATTCGACACTGTAATACCCACTTTTAGACCGCGGAGACCGACCGACGAACGATGAAGATCACGAGGTTCGGACGCTTGTACGATAGCTTGGCGATGTGACTTGCTTAACTTGGACCGAGATTTGATTGCTGTCGACGCCAAACTGCAGAGGGAGAAGTTGTGGGACCTGCTCCGTTCACTAACGCATGCCCTGATCACTGATATACATAGGATGCACAACTACTGCCTCATCGCGGCCTCAGTGAGGTCGATGACCTGTCCGTTAGCTTCCAGCTGTGCCCACCAGCTCTTAGTGCCGAGGACTCACCTTCTGGATATCCGGCCGTTTGCTCGGCTCAGGCACGAGCATGGCGTCGATGAGCTTGGTGACGCGCTCGCTGTACCCGGCCGGGTGCTTGTATCGCCCGCTCAGCACGGCCATGGCAATGGACGCGCCATCCGTCTCGAACGGCGAGTACCCGTACGCAACCGCGAAGAGGGTGCAGCCGAGGGACCAGATGTCGACCTTTTCGTCCAGCGTCGTGCCCGTCTTGACGTCGAAGAGCTCGGGCGCGCGGTACGGCATTGTGCTGTGCTCGGCGGCGATGTCTTGCTCGAGCAGCGCTTGCTGGCGCGTCGCGATCTCGATGCGTGCCCTGCGGGTTAGCTTGAAAGGGCGCTGCATAGCTCACTTGATGCAGGAGCCAAAGTCCATCAGAATCGGGACGTCGTCGTCCGTCAGCATGATGTTGCCCGGCTTGATGTCGCGGTGCGCGTATGGGACAAGCTCGCCCTCTTCTCCGGATACGGGCTCGGGAGTCGAGTGCAGCAGCGCTGACTCCTCGTCACCCGCATTCGGAGGGTAGGAGGCATTGACGGCTGGAAGGCGGTACTGGTGCATCGCGCGGAGGCTGTTGTCAGCGATGCCTCGGTCTGCGAGTAGTCATGCCATTCAGTGCTAGGTAGACTTACCCAAGACACGTTCCGTGGAAGAGACGGAGGAGGCGGTCCTCCTCAATGCGGTTGCCGGTTACAGATACCTGCGTCATGAGGTCCTGCAGGTTTCCGTTCGTGTAGAAGGGGAGGAACCTGATGTCAGCTGCTTCCGGGTTCGACAAGCTCACAGGTAGATGATTTTGCCGTCTGCGGAGGGGTCCTGCACCACGGCCGAGTCGATCAGCTTGATCAGGTTCGGGTGTCGGAAACGGCGGTAAGCCTCGACCTCGCGCATGGCGGCTGCGACGCCGTCCTGGCCCGTCGTGACCAGGATCTTCTTCAGCGCGTACAGCCGCCCGCTGCTCATGTCGCGGATCAGGTAGACAAAGGAGAAACCGCCCTCGCCGAGGAGCTTCTCGACCTTGTAGCTCCGGCCATTGATCTTGAGCGTCGCGTCGCTGCATGTCAGCTGTTATCAGGCAAAAAGCAGCTCCTGCAAGAAGTGCGCGAGCACAGCGCAGTCGTGGAAAGCACTCACGGCTTGCAGATACACTGTCGTTAACTTCACGAACCTAAAAGGAGCTCACCTGCGTCACGGTCACGAGGGCATCCTGCGCATAGAACTTGATGCGGTCGAGCGCAATGAGGAGGTTGTCGTTCATGGTGTGCGCATGCGAGGACGATGGACGATGGGGCAACAAGAAGCCAAGGCCAAGATGCAGCAAGGGGGGGGCGTCGGTACCGGCCACATAGGCTGTGTTGCGTGTTGTGCGGGGTCTCCGCACTCCGCCAGCCAGGTTTCGAGGACACACAAAGGCGTCCCAGGCATCCAACGCCATGCGCCTTCCTCCAACTTCGCAACCTCCCTCCTCTGCATGCAGCGGGTCCTGCTCAGATCCACACATCGAGCAGCGCACACCCTCCAGCACATCCGCACCATGGCATCGGCACCCATTACGGCCCCGAAGGGCACGATCGCGCTCAGCGACACTGAGGAAAAATTCGTGACCCTCCTCGACGAGTTCGCGACCGGCTACAACCCCCCGATCGAGTGCCGCATTGCTGGCGGATGGGTACGGGATAAGGTGAGCTGTTTTCTCTGGTGGTAACTAGCTAATAACAGCTGCTCTCCCTGCCTAGCCATGACCTGGACGTTGCGCTGTCGACGGCATCGGGCTACGCATTCGCGGAAGCGTTTCACAACTTCCTGAAGGAGCGCGGGGTCGACATCGGGTCGCTGGGCCGCATCGAGGCGAACCCAGAACAGTCCAAGCACCTCGAGACGGGCACGACGCGGATCATGGGGCTCGAGTGTGACTTTGTCGGCCTCCGCAGCGAGACGTACACGGACACCCGCATTCCGCAGATCAAGCTCGGTACGCCGCTCGAGGACGCCCTCCGCCGCGACCTTACGTGTAACTCGCTCTTCTTCAATGTGCACTCGCGCGAAATTGAGGACTGGACGCGGCACGGTCTTGCTGACCTCGAAGGTCGTATCGCGCGCACGCCCCTCCCGCCCCGTCAGACCTTCCTTGACGACCCGCTGCGTGTTCTCCGCTGTGTCCGCTTCGCGGGCCGCTTTGGACTCAAGATCGAACCCGACGTCTCAGCTGCCATGAAGGAGACGGACATTCAGGATGCGCTCCGCACAAAAGTCTCAAAGGAGCGTGTCGGCGAGGAGACACACAAGATGATGCAGAAGACGCCTCTCCGTGCGTACGAACTCATCTACGAGCTCGGCCTCCACAAGGCCATCTTTACTGGCCCTGTTGAGCCGGAGAACCCCCGCGAGCAGGCTCTCGCCGCCGCTCAGGTTCTTACTGAGGTGTTGAAGAGGACAGGCGGGCAGGGATCGGATGCGCTTTGGTTTGCTGCTGGATGCAGCCCGTTCCGCGGCATGACGCGGGAAGAAAAGGGGAAGACTGTATCCTGCGTTGCGACCGTTATGCTTGAGAGCGTCAAGGTGAGCTAGTTATTGAAGTCGTTATAGCTGACCTGCGGCAGCGTTCCGCCGACCTCTCCAAACATGTCGCTCATCTGTTCGAAGGTGCTGCCCTTCTCGACCCGGCAGCAACAGGACGGTCACAGATTGGTCTCGTCCTGCAGAACCCTTCAGTTCGTCCATGGAACCAGACTTGGGTCTGGGCCATCGTCCTCGAGGTCCTCCCCACCTGGAACGGACAATGGGAGCACGACGCCATCCTCGAGAAGTGGACCAAGTTCCGTTCTCACCTCGAGTCGCTGGACCTGCCGAAGGCGATCGAGGAGCCGCCGCTGATCAACGGCAAGGAGATCCAGGCCCTGCTCCAGATCCGTCCGGGACAGATCGTCGGTGTTCTCTCGAAGGCGGTCATGGAGTGGCAGCTCGACCACCCGGGCTCGACGCGAGACGAGGTCAGCGCGTGGCTGAAGCAGGAGTGGGAGAGCGAGCAGCGTCAGAAGTGGGAGGCCATGGTGCCCCCGCCAGTCAACAAGACGGGCAAGAAGCGCAAGACGTAGGATCAGGGGCTCACCGCGCACAAGCGGCGGGCAGGCGAGGCGTAGACACATTCGGCATGCACATCATTTACATCGGTACGCGTCCAGCGCTACGACAACAACAACAGACGACGACTACAACGGATACAACTGATACAACGAGAGTAAGCATACAATGACTGACAGCAGGTGGTTTACGAGTAGTCGAGCGAAGTTGGTTCCCACCCCTCGATCCACTCCGTGACACAGGTGTGACCCCAGACCTCGAGCTCCTCGAGCGAAGCGCACGAGAACCATACCCCGTCCTGGTCCCACATGTAGTGGTGGATCCACTGCGGGACATCGCGGCGGCGCGAAACGCGAGACAGATTCTTCTGAGTAAGGTTCTGGACGGGGCCCAGCTCAGGAGCGGAAGAAGAAGCAGCCGGCATGCCAAGGTTCTGGCGCTCGGGGTGTTCTTCCGTGGCTTCTCCTATCTCTTCTGGCTCCTCTGTGAGCACACCAGAGATCTCGGCCTCCATCTCAGGACGCCTGAGCTGCACGCAGTGGTGCACGGGCACGTTGTGGGGCGGCTTCAGGGGCCCTTCCTGCCACACGCTTCCGTAGCGGAAGCTAAGGATGCTGTCGTCTGCAGTGAAGTACCCGCGGCTCTGCAAAGTCAGCACTCTAACTCTCTTCTCAGCACTCCTAAGCTTCACTGCCTCTAAGCATCCAACTCACGTATCGGAACCACTCGCCGTACTGCCCCACGAGCTGCTGGCGCATCTTGAGGACGTGATACCACAGCATCATGCGCTGCTGCGCGCCCCAGGGTGAGTACTGCAGAGCCAATTCGGTATTGGCGACGCCCACGAAGCAGCCGAAGGGCAATCCCTCCGGCTTCCAGGAGACACAGCCTCCGAGCAGGAGGTAGGGCTCGGGGCGCGTGACGGGCCACTGCGTCGGATTTGTGCCGAGGACGACGGGCGGGTTACTTGATCCGGCGGAGAAGAAAGAGCGGTTAGAATCGCTGGAGTCGGTGGTCGAGTTGGAGCCTGGGTGTTAGTGCTGATAGGGAAGGCTGACTCACCTAAGCGCCGGCGCTGCGGACGCGGCGAGAACTGATGCCTGAAGACTCGGAAGGAATTCGCCGCTGGGTAGCGATCGGAGTACGGCCCAGGGGCGGACTGTGTGCGCCGGACGAGCGGGTATCTCTTCCGGATGACGAGATCTGCGCTAGACGACGCCGCCGGGGGCGGGATGTGGTCGTCGCGGTCGTCCTGGTTATCGCGCGGTTCGCTCGGCTGAAGTCGTTCAGGTCTCTCCTCCTCTTCCCACTCCGACCCGTACGACGTTATCGGGATACCGAGTGAGTGCAGGATGGACAGGATCCAGTTGCTCCAACCTGGAAGGGACTCGGGCGGCAGGATGAACGCACGCCCCGCGCTGTGGCGGAGCAGAATACCGACCAGATGATCGCGAGCCCTCACACCCATTGGGGCCGGCTTGTGCCGCACCCCTTCGGAGTGGGCGACGTACTCGTCGACTTGAGGAGCTGGGCTATTCTGTGGTGGCCGGCCACCCGATGACGAGTCACGGCGTTGGCCAAGCGGCACCATGGCTGCGGGGAGCATATGCCGCGCGCGTTGTTCGACGTGTTGCCCAGAGTCGCCACTGGTTTGTGTCACCGCCGGTCTGATGTCGAGGGCCGGGGTCACAGGCGGGGACGGACCATCAGGGCACGGAGACATAGGGTACACCCCGAGGCTGATGGAGGACTCTCCGGCCGATGAGGCCGAGGATATCGAGAGCGCCGACATTGATGGTGGATGGAGAGAAGGGTAAGACGGTGTGAACGAGTCGAACGTGTCGAACGTGTCGAGTGTGTCGAGTGTGTACACCGCGGCGGGACCGGTATGGCGACGCGAGCGCGGACAATCACGCTGTGTATCCAGCGGCATGGGCGGGGTGTGGGCGGATGTCTGCGATAGTGACGATAAACAAGGACGACCGCCTCCAACGCGTTTCATGCATGCGACCGTAAGACCATGCATGCAGAGCAGATGTGGAGCCCACCGGGGTACCGGTGCACTTGCACGCGGCCGGAGTGGTGAGCAGTGATGCACTCGGCGCCGTAGTGACTACCGCCTCTGGGGACAGGGAGGGCTCCGTTTGTGGGTGTGGGGTGCGTCCGCGGCGTGTCTGGCGCCGGACCCACAAGCAGTCGTCAGTCGGCGAAACGGCCCTCCCAAACTGCCTACCATAGACGCGGTTTCACTTTGAGCCGTAGTGCTCATGCAGGGCTCTGTGCGTCCGTGCGTCGTGCCAGCGCAGCCCGAGAGTCGTGCGAGGGTCGGATCTGAGACATCGACATGAGCTCACCTCGAGCACAAAGGCTCCCCGCACGACACCCCGCAATGCTCACAATAGACCCATTTGGTGACACGCTGCAGCCGTTATTCCAGTGGAGACACTGCATTGTCCACAAGGACATGTGATCTGCCCCTTGCGATCTGGATCGTGGCCTCGCCAGGAAGAGCGCCAGCCTCATTCCAGAAAGGGGAATGCTTGGGTGCGGAATAAGCACGAATTTCCATCAATTTCGCCCCTTTTTCGATCGCCTCTCCCAGTAAACACCTTCGATTTTCTTGCATGACTGACGATACTATGGCACTTCAAACTTCTGATTGTTCGCTACGATTGGTATTGGAGTATATACAGTGGTAAGTGGATGTGATATGGATACAGTGTGATGGATCGGATGGTGCAGCAATGCGGGACATGGTGTAGCGACATGATGCTGTTGTGCATGGCGGGCAGCCCAGGTAACGGTGCCCGAGTCAACTTCGGATTCGAAGGAGGAGGCAGCTTGGCTAGTGACCGACTGACTCGTTGATTTCGGAAAAAGAGTCAGTCTTGTCCTCGTCCTCGTCCTCGTCCTCCTCGGCGCTTTCATCGTCGTCCTGGTCCTCGAGGCCGTTGATGAAGTTATCGAAATCCAAGGCCCAGCGGGGCGGAGTCTCGCGCGACTCGTCAACCTCGAGAACGGGGTCAATGAGAGGGCTACGACGCAAGCGGTTGCGACGACGAGGGGTGATCATAACAGCGTCCTGGATGTCGTCGAGCACGGACTGAGGGGCGATACCGTTATGCTCCACAGTCTGAGCCTCAGAAGCCTCGTTGCGGTCGACATCAGTAGGGCTAGAGGCATTGTCATTGGCTGAGCGGAAGAGGCGGCGCATCATGATGTCGCGCAGACCAGGAAGACCGGGGTCAGACGCACGGCGGTTGGACCTAAGCTCATCACGGCCGGGGCAGTGCAGACCATCGGGCTCCTGGAAGGAGGGGAGCGAGAGGCGGCGACGGGGGGAGGGCTTGGGAGGAGAAGGGGGCGAGTCCTCAGCGGTCCCACGGAAGTTGGCAATAATGCTGCGGGCGGTTTCATCATCGAAGCGGACGGAACGGGCGCGAGGGCGAGTGGAGGTGTAAGTGCCATTGGGCTGGGTGGCAACGTTGGTGGCGTAGGTAGTAGCGGCAGCATTGGCGGTGGCCTCCGCGCTGATAGCGTCAATCTCCTCAAGGGTCTGCGGACCGGCAGTCGAGACACTGGCGAGAGCGATGATGTTGTTGGCGAGTACATCAGGTGCAGGGTAGCCGTTGAGGCCACCAGGCTTGTACTTGGCGCGGATGCCGACGAGGGGGCGTCCATTGCGGGGCAACTGATCAGCCCACGCGGGGCTTGCGCCACCGGTCTCGGACGAAGTTTGGTCCGTAGAGTCCGCGAAACTAGCCGAGCCGGGAGAGGGGGTGGACAAGGCAGGCGAGGGGGCGGTACCAGTCGAGCAGGTGCTGGTGGAGGTAGGAATCTGGGGAATCGGACCGGGTCCCACAATGGCGTTGGACCTCGCACGCCTGCGGGGGCGCAGGCGTAGAGTCGAGTTTGAGGGCAAGAGGACTGAGACTTCGTTGACAGCGCTAGGAGCGATAGTCGGCACTGCTGCAGCCTCGTCAGGGCTAATGGAGCTCAAGGCAGAGATTGAGTTGCTGGCGCTGTTCTGGTTGCCGGGGAGTCCGCACTGCGCTCCGTCGGGGCTGGCAGTGCCGTCCGAGTCAGTCTGGCCACGCTCTGCAAGATCAGTCGATGATCGAGGTGATCGAGGCGTCCGTGTCATTCCTTACCTTCAGGGCTGCTCGAGCCTGATTCAGCGTAATTACGGACGCCCTGCAGGTCGTGGTGACGTTGATGATCGCCCTTGATCTTGATCTCGACGTGCGCCATGTCGATGAGTTACCGTATGGCGTCGATGGTGGGAGAAGCAACGTCAAGATTGATGCAGACGCTCGTAGCATGGCACATTTTGCATTGGAGGGGGTACATTCACCTATGGGGATACACACAGCGCACAGAGGTGCGCGTACTACTGATACATCTGGCAGATGCGGCCACGTCACAGGGGGCGAGACGTCGGAGACCGCTCTCCGGCGTATACAGGCCGGGTTTCTTCTTCGCCGGCTCTTGAAGTCCGGAACTTACTTCAGCCTGAACAGAGCGCATTTCTGCCAGCTTGTATAGCTACGCACGAGCGGCCGAGGCGCCCTCCGTAGCATTCGCGCCAGTCAGGTCAACAATGGGGACAATTCTGTCACCATCATTGCGGAGCAGGCTGGCGCCGCGGCCCGACTTCATCGAAAGAGGAGGAGCAATACCGGCACTGCTATCCCCTGGGGTCTTGATCTTCACCGGAGCGACCTTGGAGCTGTTGCTGGTGGTCGCACACCTCCACTTGTGGTAGCCATGAGGGTCGGTCCATGGGTCGGGCTTACCCCCAATGCCGGCGTCAGGGAGCGACTCCGACTGAGCGCTCTTCCCAGCTTCCTTCTTGTTGGAAGAAGACCGGACATTGATAACCTTTCCCTTCTTGTGCTCCTCGTTCTCGTCGTCCTCACCGTCAGAGAGGCGGAAGTCGTCGTACTCGTTGTTCACGGCCTTCTTAATTTTGGAGGTTTTGCTGGATTTCTTGTCCTCGCGGTGGCCAGCGCGGGAGGTTGCGCCCTCGCGGCTGACAGGCTCGGGAGACTCGTCGTTGGTTTCCTTGGGGTCTTGAGAGAGAACAGAATTGTACAGGATCTCGGCGTCGCCCCAGCCCTCGTCCGAGTCGGAGTCGGAGTCCGAGCTGCTCGAGAACTTGTCAACCAGCGTGGCGTGCTTGGCGAGGGCGTCGTACGCCTCCTCGAGATCTTTGTTCTCGCGCTCGCGCGTTGCGTTCTGGAGCTTAGAGGCATTGCTGTCAGAGGAATTCTGGGCAGATGCATGCAACCTGCGGATCACGGGGAGTGGCCCAAGACCGGGCGGAGGAGGCAGGTGCGACGGGCGAGGAGTAGGGGGCATCTCCATGTCATCCCGGCGAGAGGTCGAGGAGCTGCCACCGTGGAACGCAAAGGGGTCGTCGTCGATATCGATCTGGGTCAAGTTGCCAGAAGTGTCGACAGGAGCACCGCGCCCAATCGAAGTGGGACGCTTGTACGTGTCCGAGATGTCGCCGATCGCAAGCGCCTCGTAGTCATCCTCAGAGGGAATGGTCACGACCTCGTCGTAGTGAACTTTGTCCTTCGGCGCAGGATATTCGGTCGCAAGCGCATCGGTCGCAAACTCGGCGTCGATGGCATCGCAGATAGCAATGAAGACGTCACCGTCGTCGTCGTTCTTGCGCATGTCAGGGGCGGACAAGTTCTCGCGAGCGAAGTATGCGTTGATCTCGTAGGCGCGCCTGAGATCATTGACGAGCTCTTCGGCATTCTTGCGCACGACCTCGTCCTTGATCGTCTTGAACGCAGAGGCGGGGATGCGAGGAACAGCGTGCTCGTATCCGTGCTCTTCGCGCCAGACTGCGACCTGCTCTTCGACCTCAGGCTTCCACGTGCGCGAGGCGTTGACCGTCTTCTCGAGAGCGTTACGAAGGCGCACGGAGACCTCCCTGACATTGTGAGGTGGGCCACCGCGGGGCGTCTCAGGTTCTGCCACCGGCTCTGTAGCCTTCATCTTGCCCCTCCTCTTATCGGCGAAGTACGCCTTCTCGTCGTTGAGAGCGAGCAGGAGCAGGTCGTCGGGCGACATGCGGCGCGAGTCCAAGTCGAACTTTTCAGCGGGCAGCAGTGCGCCTTCAGTGGCGGAGAGGTGCGGCGTCGCGTGTGGAGTAACATCGGGCGTAAGGTCAGGAGTGGTGACAGACTTCCTGCCCCTCCTGCTGGAGCGGGCGCTGGAACTGACACTGTAGCTCGCCATCGCCGCCTCGGTTTCGGCACGAATCACGCGGTGATCGTTTAGGAAGCGAGGGCGGGGCGGGAACTCGTTGGTGCTACAAGCGTACGCCTCGGCCGACTCGCCGAGGTACTCCTGCCACAGGGCCGCGAGATCCTCAGCGTCCCACTCCGTGAACGACTCGCCCGCTACAAGCCTCTGGCGCATGTGAGCATACCAGGCGGTGAAGGCGCGCGAGAGCTCCTCGCCCTCGTACCAGGGCAGCTTGAAGTCCTTCCTGGGCTTGCGGCCGATGGCAGCGCACGCATCTTTATAGTCCGGGCCCCAGGGAATCTGGTGCGCGAGGTGCTTGCCCATGACGACCATGTCGGCGCTGACGTCGAGGAACTTCTGAGCGTCGATGCTGCCCGCCATCTCGAGCTCCTGGATCATGATATCCTTCGCCTCGCTGTCGGGGTAGAGCTGGAGTCAGCTTTTAGGTATCACGAGGAAACTTAGAAGACTCACAGCCTCGAGGAACTTGACGGTGAAGAAGAGCCACGCACGGCGCTCGCCGTGACGGAATGCGGCGACCATGTTGTGCTGCGTGAGAATGTCGAGGAGACGGCGCCATTGGCGGTCGGTCCAGAGGGGGTTGTTCCCGCAGAGCCCCTTGAGCGCCTCCATGTACTTGTAGCTCACGTTGTAGGCGCCCTGGATGCTGTCCGCGAGCTTGTCCTCGGAGCGGTTGCGCCAGTACTGGAGGAGCAGGGTGCGCGAGGCCCACACGAAGTGAGCGAGAATCATGTGGCGACCCCCAATGCGCAGCTTGGGAAGAGGCGTGCAGTGGAAGATGAACGCGTGGATGCACGACCACAGGTCGACCTCGGCATCCATGTAGAAGAAGTCGGGACAGCTCTCGAACTTGAGCATGATCAGGTCGTTGTGCGTCCCGTGCGCACCGAGGTACCACAGGCGGCGCTGCTTGTCGTAAGCTTCGCGCAGGGGGCTGAGGAGCACCTCGCGGGCACCTGGTGGTTAGCATTGCAGCAGGTGGCAGAAGGGCGTGGGAGGAGGCGGACAGATGACGACGGGCTGGTGCTGTGACACTGTGTGGTGTCGGGCACTGGTCACCAGGTCGCCAGGTGGAAGGGCACATGCCCAATCCACGATGACCCGCGAAACATCCGAACGACAACAGCGCAGTGCATGGCAGGGTGCATACCGTGAGGAGCACTGCTGGGGGTGTTACTCACGGCGACGCAAGTACCAGAACGCGCGCTCGTGGTGCCGCGTAGGGATGAAACCACCGTACGCCTTGTCGTATGCGACGATGTGCTTCTGGACTGGAGGTCAGCGAGGAGTGTCCTTGGGGTGCGGGTTCATTGAGACGGCCAGTCCCGGGACTCACTGTCGTCGTTACCCCAACGGGCACCGACACCGAGGACAAGGTAGTAGTTGACCGCAATATCGGCCTGGGTCAACTTGTACTTTGGCCCCATGACCGTGCTCATGATGCCGATCTTCGTCTTGGTGGAAGACACCGAGGTCGAAGAGTGATGGCGAGAAGCCAGGCGTTGAGGAGAAGAAGGACGTGTGAAGCGGGTGACGAGGTCGAGGATGGGGACGGGGGCGAGGGCTCTTATCACAGCTTCCCCCTCGTACTGTTTGAAGAGAGACCGGGACACTCATCCGGAGCCGCAGCGTCGTGGGAGCGAAGGGACGCAGGAAGACAGGCAGATGCCAGCCAGATGACCTCAGCTGTCCGTGTGCTTTGCTAAGTCGCCAGCGCAGCATGCGAGCGAACCGCGCGGCGTGCTCCTCGTTCCCGTTGCCCCTCAGTGCGACGCGATGTGTGGCCGCTGTGTGTATGTCCTTGACCAGTCACGTTCCGCATACATTCGTGACGTCGAGCCAGACGTTCAGCGCCAGCTCTGCCACTGCCCTGCACATGTGGAAGGTCCGGACCAGTCGTTCGAGGGCTCCGGGTCTCACATAGCAGATCGCGTACGAGGACAGGTGAGGCGCTGTACTGCTATGTCAGTATCTTGGCCCATGGTGCTTGAGAAGAAGAGTCTTGAGGTCGTGTATGAGTAGTCAGAAAGCAAGGTGAGTTTTGCCAGTGGCGGCTCCTTTATGCACCATGCACGAGGTGCGGAATGGGTGCAAGGTGTTGTTCTCACCAGTGCAGAGAAAGAGAGCACCACGAGCCATTGTTCCAACTGGTGCAACGTTCTTTGATGATCATTGTTCCGAGACGAGACGGTTGGAGGAACGGCCGTAGGGCGTAGAAGGTGGCGAGCATGTGGCCGCTGACTCAGGGCCAGCACCGTATCCACTGTCCTGAGACTTGGATGATGCTGCGCGCAATGTCCGATGATATCCCAATATGCATACGACGGTCGACTAGCTGAGTCCCGGCATCGGCACCGGCTCGTCCGCCTTCTCCTCTCCCGTGGCGACGCGGGCCGCGTCCCAAGCGGCCTTCTCCTCGGCGTCGCGCTCGGCGCGCGTCCGCCTTCCCTTGGTCGGCACACCCGCATACTTGTCCCGCATGCGCTCGTACTTGTGCCTCTGCTCGCGGCTGACGGAGGGCTGCGTCTTCTGCGCCGCCTTGGCAAAGTGCTCCGCGGAGACATTGACCTGCGGCGCCATCGTGACCTCTCCGCCGCGCGAGCCGCGGTCTGCGTCATTCTCGAACGCGCCAATCGCCTCGAGTGCCGAGCGCAGCGCGAGGGACGCCGCCTCACGCACGAGCGCGGCAATGTCGGCTCCGGAGAATCCGTCGCAGGCGTCCGAGTTGACCAGAGCTGCGATCGCGGCCCAGTCCTCTTCGGCGATGGGGGTGCGCTTCGTGTGCGTGCGCAGGACCTCGAGACGCTCCGCGGGCGAGGGAAGGTCGACGTACAGCAGCTTGTCGAGGCGTCCCGGACGGACCATGGCGGGGTCGATCATGTCGGGCCTGTTCGTCGCACCGATGACGTACACAGCCTTGCGGGCGTCGAGGCCGTCGAGCTCCGTCAGGAGCGTGTTGACGACACGCGCCGAGGATTCGCTCATACTGTCGTCTCGGCGGGGGACGAGGGCGTCCAGCTCGTCGAAGAAGATGACGCACGGCGCGGACGCACGGGCGCGAGCGAAGACCTGGCGAACCGCACGTTCGCTCTCGCCCACGTACTTGTTCAGCAGCTCTGGTCCCTTCACCGAGATAAAGTTGGCGCGGCTCTCATTCGCGACCGCCTTGGCGAGCAGCGTCTTTCCACATCCTGGCGGACCCCAGAGGAGCACGCCCGACGGCGCGTCGATGCCCACAACTGAGAAGAGCTCCGGATGCCTGATCGGCTGCACGACGGCCATGTGCAGCTCGTCGCGCACGTTGCCCAGCGCACCGATATCGGCCCACGTCACGTCCGGCACAGTGGCGAATCCCTCGCGCTTTGCTGAGGGCTGGACGACCTTGAGCGCCGCATCAAAGTCGGAGGGGAGGAGGACGAGCTGTCCCAGCTGCTCGGCGCCGAGAGGGCCGGGGTGGTTCGCGAGGAACTGCGCGATAGGCGTGGCCATGACGCCGGAGGGAAGCTGGGCCATGGGTCCGTCGTCGAGCGCCATGTTCTCCATCGCGACCTCCTGCGACACGGGCCCAGCCATCGTCTCAAAGATACGCTTGACCGCGACAACGCCTGCCTCGGTCGTCAGACTCGTAAGGTCGGCACCGACGTATCCTGGCGTGGACTTGGCGAGCCAGCGAATGTCGACCTCGGGAGCCAGCTTCAGGTTCTGCAGGAGCACGCGGAGGATCTGCTCTCGTCCCTCCACGGTGGGAACACCCATCTCGATCTCGTGGTCGAATCGTCCAGCACGGCGAAGAGCGGGGTCGATCGAGTCCGGACGATTCGTGGCGCCGAGCATGATGACGGGCTTGTCGCTGCCAGCCAGGTCGTCCATGCACGTCAGGAGCTGGGCGACGATTCGACGCTCCATCTCTCGCTGTGCCGTCTCGCGCTTCGGCGTGATGGCGTCGACCTCGTCGAGGAACAGAATGCAGGGTGCGTGCCGCTTCGCCTCGTCAAAGTGCTCGCGGAGCGCGCGCTCCGACTCTCCACTCATTCCGGACACGATACTCGGGGCGGAGATAGTGATGAAGGGCAGCTGCAGCTGGCCTGCGAGGCAGTGTACGAGCTGCGTCTTGCCTCCTCCAGGTACACCGTGGAGGAGCACACCGTGAGGCCGCGTAATGCCCGTGAAAGAGTAAATCTCCGGGTGCAGTAGAGGCAGCGCAACAATCTCGAGCAGCTGCTTGATCTGCTTGTCGAGGCCACCGAGCTGGGACAGCCGCGCCTCGGGAGGCGCGTACTTGTTCTCATTCGTCGGGTCACGCTTTATCCGCTTCTTGCGCTCGGAACGCTCACGCTCAACGGGTGTTCGGTCTCCGGGGGTTCGCTCGCCATCGGTCTCCGGAGGGGTTGAGGTATCGTTCAGTCCAACAGTCTTGCGAACGCGCTTCTTGACCGCAGCAGAAGCAGAGGGCTGCGCCTGGCTGCCCCACGCAGCCGTAATCGACTGGTTCAGGCTGAGGCCACTGGGGCCGGCGGAGCTCATGGTGGGGTCGGCGGAGGGGGATGGGCGATAGAAAGTAAGGGGAGGGGTGGAAGTTGAAGGAAAGAAGCTCAGCGGCGGGGGCGAGCTATTGTTGCTTGATTCGGTACGTTCTCAAAAGGTTCAGCGTTTCGTCGCCGTAATGTCGGTGCACAGGTCGACGTGCACTCGAAGAGATGCGATGAGCAATCAAAGGAGTTACTGCGAAGATCCTCGACCGTCCGGAAGCTGGAAACTTGGGAGACCTCCACCGAGAAATATTTGTGAGACCTCCACCACGTGGTTCCAGGCACCATGCGTGATCACCACCTGCCAAGACTTGGACTGACAACAGGAAGCCGCTCGCCGGTATGCATAAGTGGTTTGACGAGAGGCGAGGAACGCGGACGTGAAGACATGCAGCGCATAAGTTACGGTATTAGGATTAACATGCGGATCTATGGAGCACATGATGCGGTCTAGGTTTCCTGTTGATACACGAGTCCAAGTCTGGAAGGTATTAAATGAGGTGCGAGTGAAAGGGAATGTCAAGAAAGGTGTCACGGCTACTTCTCCTGGACGTTGTTGGAACCGTTCTGGGCATCGACGAACGGCTCCGTTCCAGCCTCCATGCTCGGGCGCTGGATGCGGAACTGGGGAATGTCTGGCCTCGGCCTCGACTCGGCATCAAGGCGCTCGCCGCCGTCATGGCTCTGGCGCACGCCCTGCGCCCAAGCCTGGTGGCTCGCACCACCAGCGACGTCAGAGAAGCCTCTCTCGCGCCCTCCGAGACGCGGAGGGGGAACGAGCTCGAGGTTGTCCGTAGCGCGGTCGGCTCCCGGTGTCGGCGAGGGCGCCTCGGGCTTACGCTGCTGCACAAGGGCGATCTCGGTGACTGTTGTCGTGGTGTTCGACCGTCCACGACGGGCACGGCCTCCGACACCGCCGAGAGCGTAGTTGAAGGGACCGGGGGGACCGGGGGCCGCCGACGTCGACAGGCCTCGGGGTCGTGTCGGGCGCTGAGGGGTCGAGTTGAGGCGCTGCGGTGAAGGAACGGCGGGGATGATGGGCGAGGGAGGACCGAGCTGCGCAGCGTTCGCAGTGAAGGGCGTGTGACCGAAGGAGCTGGAGCGCGTGCGCGTGCGGCTAATGGGGCGGGTGAGGGAGTGGGCGCGGGGACGGCCCGGCGAACCGCTGACGCCCGGGGAGCTCTCGGGAACAGACAGGCCCGAAGTCGTCGTGACTTGACGGAACGGGCGGAGGAACGGCGACGGCGGGTTCTGGCTCTCGACAGGCGTACCGTCCACAACATCCTCCTCCACGATCGTGTCGATTGCCGGCGAGGCGTCGGCGGCCTCGCGGCCCTCGGCGACCTGCGCCTCCTTGTCCTCCGGAACGACAAGGAGGTGGTGCTCCGACTGTCCGCCGAGCGCCAGCGATGCAATGATCGGGTTCGTGATCCAACCGACGATGCAGCCGTACACGCCCTTGATGGCCTGGGGAGCCCAGACGTTGCCCATATTGCCACCGCGGTAGATCGGGCCGAGGATGATGATGGCGAGAATCCAGCACGGCAGGCCAAAGATGATTCCGAGCAGCGCACCCTGAGCCGCAGTCCAGAGCAGGCGGAGCCACCACTCTCCGAACCCGCACCGCTCAAAGAGCATGTTCATCTCTGTTCCCTCGAACGCAAAGCGGACGAGCATCCAGAAGTAGAATTTGAAGCCATGCGGCTGGTTCTCCCAATAGTCGCACTGCTCACCACCGCCTGGCAGGCCGGCCTCGACCGCCTTCCGCTCCGCTTCGGCTGCTCTACGCTTAGCGCGGCCACGGAAGATCCTGTCGAAGATGTAGTGCGGGTCGGGGAGGTGCTGAACGTGCGGCCACACGAAGGGCAGCGGCCTGATCGCGCGGTGGTGGAGGTCGGTGTGGACGAGGGACGACGAGATGACCATCGAGGCGGCACACTGGATGATCGGAGTGACTCCAAGGTCACCGGCTCTAGACCGTCAGCGTCGCACTATGCACTCGGTTTGAGACAGTCCACACATCGAAGAGGCAATCCTGCGAGTCTGGGGCGAAGGAACGGGGCGAAAAGATGCGACGATGCCAATTTGAGACAATTTCGTGACAGTTACCACCGCACCTCCCAAACTTCTCCCCACGAGATTGTACTCAAGAACACCCCTTCAGATGTGGACTTTACTTCAGAAACGCGCGCTCACATTGTGTTCTTGCTGAATACCCAAAGCTAAGACGTTAGGAACTATGCTTAGGGAGGTTGTTGAAGACTTACTCGAACGTCGGACTGGCCGTGGTACACTGTGGAGGGTCAGTGGTGGAAGTGCCACACTCTACTCACTCGCATAGGCAATTCCAAAGTTGGCGCCAAAGTCGATGAAGCCTGCTCCGAGTCCTGCCCGTTAGCTGTCTGCTCTGCGTGTATAGAAGCTCACCTTGGAGGAAGAAGATGTAGAACTTTTGGTGGAAGGTGAGGCCGGTAGGGTAGGGGCGGAAGATGGACTGGTCTGCGTGGTGCGCAGGCCCCAGGGTGGGGGACGACGCGATGGAGGACATGCTTGAGTGTCGTGAGAGTCGTCTAGAAGGTTAATCTGAGCATGAACGGTGTTGTTGTTCAAGATATGTAAGAGGGAGTGCGAGGAGGAGTGTTGTTGACGTGAAACCAAGTCGCTGGTGTGATTGGTTACGTCGCCGTAAGGATTTGATCGATCGACGGGGCGGGCGAGGCTGAAAAAGCGGCGAAGGATTGGCCGAGACGGGTTCAGGGACGCCACATGGGCCCCGAGGCTGAGAACGGAATCCTCACACAAGTCACGGGGCCCGCACCCATTTCACTCCGCCGAAGCGTCCACGCCCGTAATCTCCCCTCTACCGCGTTCTCCCGCCGGCACCGCACGGATGACTCAACCTCCGTCCGAGCTGACCCTTGCTCACGTGCACTCACCTCTCCCTGCACTCGCCGTCACAGACATCGACGTCAATGCGTCCTCAACGTTTGCCACCACGTCTTCCTCGCTCATCACCATCTCTGCAAACTGCTGACGACGTCACCGGCCCCGTCTAACGACCTTCTTACCCTTCCACTAGCCGATCCTGGCTCTCACTCAGGATTCTCACGTCACTAGTCAACCTCCGCATCCGCCAACTTTCTCCGTGCCTGGGCCCGAGGCTGAACCATGGTGCGGATTTGTCATTGCTCCGTAAGCATTCTCTGTCAACCATCGATCATCAATCTTTCCTCAGAACAACTTCTTAGATCCGCTAAATCAGGACAATCTCGGGCGCATCCTCTGACACACACAACCGATGCATTCGCATCTCGCTGTCCGCGACGTGACCAGCCCTTTCAGCACTCTTTCATGTTGTTTGATGTTAGCGCACGCTCGAGGGAAGGTCATCGTCGGGGCGATACATCGACGAGCACCGTGGTGGCAGGCATCGAAACTCGTTGCGCTGCCCTGCGGGGACGGATCTAACAACAGAGTCGTACTATACGCCTTCGTCGGTGGGACGCTTCCGAGATCTAGGGCTTCTTCGCGGAATTCCGCGGAGAGCGCGCGGTTTCCGGTACAGGTGGTCAACCGAGGTCTCACAGTTAATGAGCATTGTGTGACTCTCATGAGCGACATGAGTCCCGGCCAGTGCTTGATCACTCTGGCCCCCGCTTTCGACCAATACTCTGATTCACGCAGGCACGCTCGCAAGACAAGATGTAACTGCTCACTTCTGCATAAACACATGTCTACTCATTGACCTCGCGCTTGCCGTCCTCGGTCAGGATATGGTTCAGCCTGTCCCGCTTCTGGCAATTGGCGAGCGCAAAGCTCTTCGCGAGCTCATCGAGCTCCTCCGTCGTCTTGTCGCGGAAGTACTCGGCGTACTCGTCACACATGACTTCTCCGAGGAGACAGTTCCGCACCCGGCGGAAGAGATGCTTGTGAGCGCGCCACATGGGCGGATAGAGTTTCTCAATCCCGGGCGCTGACTCGGTGAGCCACCTCTCCATGGGCACAAACACGTCGCGAACGGGCGTGTCATCGCAGCCCCAGGCGTCCACTGCCGTCTGCTTCTTCTTCTCGAGGAACGGCTTGAGGAGCTTCATATAAGGTGTTTCGGGGTCGACGTAGACCATGCCCTGGAAGCCAATGTCCTTGTACAGCCAGATGGACCAGGAGGCGTTGACACGCGCGTAGATCTTGAGCTGCTCCTCGAGCACGGCGTAGCGCTCATCATTCGTCTTCTCGTAGTCGTCTCCATCTTCAGGGCTGGCGTATACGGGTCCAAACTCGCCGTTCCACACCGGTCCCCCGATCTCACGCATGTACTTGATCTTGCGCTCGAACTGGCGCTCCAGCGTCGCGATCTGCTTCTCGCTCCGCGTAAACGGCTCGGGAGGGTTCGGGAAGCCATAGTTGCTGTAGTCGTGGCAGGCGTAGACCGAGTTGGGGAGCGGCTTGCCAAACCTGCTGAAGTCGGCGCCAAACGTGTTGCCGTCCAGGAAGAGGATGTGCTCGGCGTCAATGGCGCGGATGGCCTTCTCGACCCGCTCGTAGAAGGCGAGCAGGCGTGTATGCTCCACGTCCGTCGGCTCGTTCAGCGGGTTGTACCCCGCCACCCAGGGATTGCCCTTGTAGTGCTGCGCCAGCTTCTCCCAGATCAGCACCGTGCGGTCCTGGAAGTCCTTGTGGCCCCAGAACAGCGCTTTCGCGATGCCGCTGTCAGAGTGCCAGTCCACATTCTGGCCCCCGGGGGCAGCATGCAGGTCGATGATGGTGTAGATGCCGTGCCTGGCGCAGAGGTCCACGACGCGGTCGAGGTGGCGCAGCCCTTCCTCTTTGAAGACACGCGGATTCATGTCGTCCTCAAAGTGTCGGTAGTTGACGGGGAGACGGAGACAGTTGAGCCCCAACGAGGCGAAGAAGGCCGCATCGGCCTCGTCGAAGAAGTACGTCAGGAAACGCTCGAAGAAGTACTCGTACTTCTCGGGGCCGAGGACGGCCTTGAGCGCACGCCGCATCTCGTGCTCGTGGCCTGGGTAGCCCGTGATGAAGTTCTCCATGTTCACTGGGCGTCAGTGAAGGTCGAGGCGCAGCCGAGACCGAGAACCGAGACGTTGGCAGCGGCCAACGGCCAGGAGAAAGTTACAAGGCAGGTCCTGTGTATCGAGCAGCAGCACGCCTCGAGCCCTGCAGCCCGTGTCATCACTTACTCCATCCACCCAATCCAGCTCCCTTGAGGATGATCGGCTCGCCATCGCGCGTGATGTGTCCACCCTCGACCTTGAGGTACGGCGTCGTCGGCTTCTCGTTGCTTCCCATGTCTGTCAGTCTCGTCAACGATAGTTGTGAGTGATGTACATGCGGTGAGAAATCCAGTATCGCACTATATACGCCGCGGCGGTGCGTCGTGGGACGTCACGAATCATGCCTCGACTGCGCCGTAACTGATCCGGACATGCCCGGTGGAGGCCCGTATGGTCGAGGGGTGGTCGCGGTATGCAGCGGGGAGGAACGGCGAGGAACGGCTCGGCCGGCTCGGCGCGGTGGAGGGAGCATTCTCGGCGTGCTTTCGGGTGATTCTCGGAATCCTTCTGTTACAGTGCGAGCGCGAAAGCAAGAGGCCGCAAACAGCTAACAGCTATGCTCCGAGGTACCGAGGTGGGCAAGTGTCTGAGCGAGGAGCTTCCAAGACGGCCTCATGGCCAAGAACTCTGCAGTGGGCGAGATATCCTGTCTTCAGCTGTTTTCGTCTACGGAGGGGGAGAACAGGAACTCAGTTCTCAAGTTTCCCACGATAGCCGCGCCTGCGCGACCTCATGTCCTCGCCGGCGCCGAGTTCTCTGGCACCGACGCACGCAGCACACGTCATGCAGATCTCGCGATCTGGCCAGACCCGCAAAGGGCGGAGGGCGGGGCATGGCCCGCCGGTCCCTGCCTGCTCCTGTTCTATTTTCAACGAGGCACTCAAATGTATCTCCCACTCATCTCCACTCATCTCCGCGATGGGTCTCGGCGTCCGGTGACAGACCACGACATGTCTTCGCAGGGTGTGACTGACCATGACATGCGGTGGACCGAGAGCTTGTAATGAGTGTAACGAGAATAGCGCGAGGATAGCAACGCCCCGATTTAGAACTGGTCGCCGACTGGGCTACTGGGTTCCGGGGTGGGTCAGTGAGCAGTATGCCCGCGCCGAGGCCGGAGACAACGTCAAGCGACAGAACTGGACCGAACAAGAGGTTGAGGCAGAACTGCCTTGTTATTTCTGGAAACTTAAGTGCGCAGGCGTAGCTGAGCTTTGGCGAGGGTAGCGATTCTCACCATATGCTCTCACCGTTGCAGTGGTCAATTGGCCATGTTCTATCATTATGATAGCAGGAGACGGAGGGACGGAGGGACGGACCGTGCCTCCGAGCATCCCCCCAGCAACCCGCATGGTGCGGCTCCACCTGATCCACTTGATGAAGCGCGCCAGATCGCACTAGTGCAATGGAAACCCCTTAATGAAAAGCGCAAAGCCATTTCTAATGAGAGAAACGGCGTGCAATGATTAGAACAGCGCCGGTTGTAATGGTTGTATTTTGGGCAAAAGGGGCGGGCTTGGCATTTTCCCGCAGTCGCTGAGCCGTCACAGGTTCCCACTCTGGCTACTGGCCACTCGCGCTATGGTGCTACGGGACAGAAGGCACAGAGCGAATCGAAAACTATCCGGTCTCTTGGCACTACCCCACTTCAGACCTCTGCTTGTCCATATTGAAGTGTCAGTGGAGGAGATTATAGATATGCGGGATGAGGGATGGGGGAGGCTTGGAGGCGGTGGACGCAGAGACATAAGGCAGTGAAGCAGTGTAGCACTGTAGCACTGTAGCAATTAAGCCAGGGGGCAGCGCGGCGGACCCGGAGCAGGTCCGGTGGAGATACACCCGGAGCCAAGCTTGGAACGCCTCTGCCAAGAATGGCCAAGCTGCCAAGTGCCAAGACTTGGCCGCTTGCGCCTTCGCTTGCGGACCCGCCCCACTTCCCAGGCTTAATCCTCTCTGGCCCCTTCCCGGCCCGGACTGATGCATTGCGCATTGTGGGCAATGGCACTATGGCAGATCCCCCACACCCTCATGCAAACCCCTCAATTCTTCCCCGCCACGGATCGATGGAACTGCTGCTCTGTCTGCTCTGCAAGGTGGCTTTGCGCTTCTTCTGGCGCACTATGCATACAATGTTACAACAGATGGTGTACAGGTTGTCTCTCGAGATGAACAAAGCTACTTCCGTCTTACTGCCTAGAGCGAGTCCTTGCGCTCCGCCTCACGCACACCCTCGAGCAGCATCTCCAGCCCCTGCTGCGGCCTGCTCGAGCTGTCCGAACGCGCGCGCATCATCTTGTCGGGGAACTGCTGCAGCTCGCGCTCGCGCGCCTCGCGCATCTCGCGGATCTCGCGCAGCTCACGCTCCTTGGCGTACTCCATCATGTCGCGCTCATCCATCGGCGGGAGGCGCTCGTCGCGCTCGCGGCCGTAGCCCATGGGGCGGGGGAGGTGGACGTGGTCGTAGTATGCGGGGCTCGACTCGTGCGATGACGCAGAGTGCGTCAGACTCGGGGTGCGCTCGGCACGCATGGCGTCGGGAGGAGGCATGGCCTGCATCTGGGCCTGGATCGTGGCCAGGTTGAGGCGCGCCTGGAGGATCGTGAGCCGCGTCTGGATGATGGCCGTCATGCGCTCCTCCTCGGCCTTCTTGGCGCCGAGGATCGACATGAGAAGATCGCGGTCGCCCTCGCCAGAGCGGCGGAACGAGTCGAGAATGCTCTTGAGCGAAGCGGGGGGAGGGGGCTGAGGATCAGCTACTGCCACAAACTTCAAGCAGAGTCATCAATACTCACCAGGTTCTCAAAGCCGTCGTCCTGAGGCTTCATCGCCGTCGGGGACTGGGACTGGTCGTGGCGCGAGCGCGGCGGCGAGGGCGGGAACTCCTCAGTGAGGATCGAAGGGGGAGGAGAGCGGCGACGGTGGTGGTGGTGGTGGTGACCGTTGCTGTGGCCGGCGTAGGGGTGGGCGCGGGAGGAGGACGACGAGTACGTCGGCGCAGGGTGCGGGCGGTGGCGGGGCTCGGTGGCAGACATTGTTTGATGTTTGCAAAGTGTTGTGTGGAGAATGCAGGAGTCGCAGGAGTGTGAGGAGATGGGTGGGGATGCATTCGAAGGGGGTGGAGATCAGGTGGTCTTATAAGCTAACTGCGTGTGCGCGGTGCCAAGCCTCAAGCTAATCTTGGCCAAGGCCAAGGATTGATTCTCGGCGTCGCAGGTCAGGCCCGGTCAGGTTGGCGGGCTCAGGTCCCAAGCCCTCAAGAGTCTCTTGGAATTGCCCGGCCTTTAGTCCGCTGCTCTTTTTGCTCTGCTTTGCATTTCCGGAATGCTGTTCCCTCTATAGAAGCTCCGACAGAGACTTGCGGCGTCTGTGGATACTAGTGGAGCTGCGACCGATACATGCATGTATGGTGGGACAGCCGCAAGAAGGAAGAAGTGGATAGCGGTGGATATTGGTGGCCCAGGAGTACCGACAAAAGAATGCCAAGACTCCGCATCGGTCCCTAGCCAATCCGTCACCGGTTCCTGATTCCTGATTTGGATACGCTTGTGTCTTCGCGAGCAGTGTTCTAGATTTAGCCCACTCACTCCTTCCCCCTTTACGTCCGGGGAAGCGTTGCACTGCTGAAGCATGAAGCACTGAAGCACTGCTACTGCGTGCCATTGCATGTATCACTTGCAGCATGCCTCCCATCAACCGCATATGATGAGGCAATAGACTCGCTGCTCACACGCCATCACCTCTCACACACACATTTGCCGAGGCTTGGAAGCTTCCATTGGATCTGGGGGAGGTCATGCGTTGCGCCATGCATCATGCATGATGTGCAGACCTGCAGACTTGAGGGATTATTCGGGGCGCGCGACATCGTTTCAATGGTCAATCATATCGCGCAATAGTGCACAGACGCAGTCTCATTCAGTCAGTCCCCGCGGTGCGCTGTGCGTATCATACACAGGGGTGCTTGGGCAAAGGCTTGGCTCGCAGTGGTGCAGTGCTTACCCCTGCGCCAGTCGCCAGCCAGAGGCCAGCCAAGGCCACGAACAAGCCAGAAAGACAAGCTCCGCGGGCGAGGCGTACCAGTGGCGTGGAGGGCCAGGAGGGGAGGGGGGCTTGGGGCATGCGCGGGCTCCACGGACCCTGACAAGGTCTTGGCAGTCGCAGAAAAGATCCGGCTCATGATTATTTTTATCATCCCCTGACTAGTTGCTGTCTGCGGTCCGAAGGCGAGGCGAAATGCTTGCTGCGCTCTCGTGCCGCCCCCTGGCTCTCCGCCGAGGTCTTGGCTGCAATCTGTGCGGGCTTGGGTCCTTGCGTCCACTCTTCGGCCAGCCTGGCCAGCCAGCAGCCAGCCAGCAGCCAGTAGTCTGGGCCAAGACCGTCCACGTTCGCGGGATTCGGCCACAATCCCGGCCAAGCTCTGGCGGCCGGTGGCCTGTGGCCTGCGGGCTCTCTTTGCTCAGCACGCAGCGTAACGATGCAACGTTAGGCCGATGGCCAGACTCACCTGCTTCCACTCGCGGAGGATGATCACTGGCCGTACTGGCTTGCCACTGCCACTATTGACCCCCGGCCGACTTGACTGCGTTCACCATACCCCGCAAACGTGCCCGCTCGCACCATCACGGTGACTGCTGCGGCCACCACTAGTCTCTCACTGCTGCTAAAATCAGCACCACCCCCGCCACCCAGAATAACTCTCGACTGCGTCAGCACCGGACTTGGGCCCTGCATGCATACCGTGTATGCCGGAGGCGAGCCGGTGCATACTATCTCAGACTTCTCCATGCTACCATCGCAGCAGCGCCGGCACGTGCAGTCACAGTGGTGCATAGCTGTTGACGACCTGGCCGTAGGATGTTTCGACTTAACCAACCGCATGCGGATGTAACAAACGTTGCAGCGTAACGAGCAAGGCACCCGGTGTGCGCGGTGTGGGTGCCGTGCATAGAGCAGGTAGGGAGCACAATGCGGTGCCCACTCGATGCCAAGCCTTGCCAAATCGCCATCCTACGGTCCGAGCGCACCTTAATTGTGCCATCTGTGTGCCGACCGTGTGCCAAACAGTGGCAGCATGTGCAGAGGGGATCGTGGTGCTTTCTTGAATGTCTTGGCAGGAGCGCGCAAAGGGGAGGCAAAGCGTGCGTGTCACAATAGCCAGTGGCCAGCGGGCGACATCGTGCCACGCACGCACACACGCAGCTCACACGAGACACACTGCGGGCGGAGCGGTGTCAACTGGAGGCTTGGCAGGGAGCGCAGCTGGCACGGTTGTATTCCAGACCTATCGCGACGCTGACTCGCTGACTCGCTGACTCGCTCTTGCTGACCAGGCAAAACGCAGGCACCGGGCTCCCCAAACCTCGCCTCTGTCGCTATCCCCTCCACCCTTGTTGGCGAATCAGCACCGTCAATACCCCCCAAGCCAATCCGCACACGCCACTGGCTCGACTGGCCCACTCCACTCCGATCAGATAAGATACCGAGCAAGCCTGCAGCCAGCACTTGGCACGCACTGACCCCTCCTTCAAGCGTGTGACTGATACGCTGGGATCTGAACGTCCGAGGCAATCTGAGGCATTTTCGGGATCTCGCCAAGCGCACCGTAGAAGACGGAGGGTACGGAGATCAGACGTAGATGGCGATATGGAGGAACGAGATCATGCGCCAAGCTGTCTGAGAGGCCGCTCGGCCGCTTCTTGCCGCCAACCGCGGCTAGGCTGACCGCAAGGCCTGCACAACTACGTTTCGGCTTGGAGCCAGAGCACGCAGAGCATCGGAGTACAGGACAGGACTGACGACAGTTCGACAGCGAGTAGCAAACGACGGTTGACGGTCAGGTGTTCACCCCTGCTTCTACGACGGTCCGAAGGCCGCGCGAATGGCATCGCGAGCCTCTCGAGCTCTAAGCGCCAAGAGCGCTCTTGGTCCAGCTGTCACGGTTGCGGGGTAGTCAGCGGTCACAACAGCTGAGTCGCCACCCTCGCTGCACGCTGCGCACGCTGCGCCGCCGCCTTGGCCGCAGTGGCGACACACTCGGACTTGGCAGACGAGGCCAAGCCAGCCCAAGCGTCCCAAGCGCCCACGATCTGGGCGATCAGGACTGGGCCGGTATTCGCGTCCGTGGCTGGCCATGGCTGGCTTGAGGGCTTGGCGCGGATTGACGATTGGCGGATTGGTGGGATTGGCATGCCGCGGGTCTTGGAATGGATGCTGGGCGTGCACATGACGTGGGATCGCAAGTGCTTGGCTCTT
>NW_014040905.1:0-2859 GCF_000293215.1 Trichosporon asahii var. asahii CBS 2479
TATCAAAGGCGCCGAGCCAGGACGGCAAGCCGCGCCTGCAGGGCAAGGGGAAGATGACGCGCAAGGTGAACGAGGCGCCTTCGCCTGTTATGCGTATGCCTCGGCGCGTGATTGGCGCCGGGTCCCGCGTCACCTCGATCGCGCGGCACTTTGACAAGATCAGTCGCGAGGCCGAGCGCGACCGCCAGAAACGCATCAGCATGGCACGGGGCAAGCGTGCCGGCCGCGTCGGCGTCACCAAAGCCAAAGTGCAGGTATTCAACAATGTCCGCGATGCGTTCAAGGACGAGTTTGATTCGGACTCGTCGGCAGCCGATAACGAGGAGGACGACGTCGCCAGCGACGTGTTGATCGACTCGACGGGCCGCGCCAAGCCGAGGCGCAAGGCGACGCCGACCAAGGCGCGGCCAGTCGTGTTCCCGCATACCCGCGTCAAGGTGCCGAAGGATCTGAAGGGCAAGGGGCGCGCAAAGACTGAGCCCGGGCCTATCGCCGCCGAGGAGACTCCCGGACGGCCCGGCATGCAGCGCTCCGAGACGTCGCCCGTCGACCCGACCGACGCGACGACCTCGACGATCGAGTCGAGCCACCGCGAGGGCTCGACCGAGGACTCGACGCTGGTCAACTCGTCGAACGGCGACTCGACGCTTGTTGACTCGACTGTGGCGCAAGAGGGCCGCAGCCCCGAGGCGACGCCGACGGAGGGCACGCGCAGCGGCGCCGACACGCCTGCGCTGTCCGACGTCGAGGGCTTGCTGAAGGACAGGCTGCACATCGAGCTTGCGCCCTTCGACACGAATGCGCCGCTGACGAACGCGTCGCAGCCGCCGACACCCGCCCCGTTCTCCGAAAAGGAGGCCGAGGACCACCGGCCGTTCTCGCAAATGTCGCAGGTGTCCGAGTCGGAGATGAGCAGTGGGGGTGGCGAGCGGTCGTCGATTCTCAAGTCTCTGACGGGACTATGGGCGTACCGCGCGGGCGACTTTACGCCGCTCGAGTACCCCCTCTCTGCTGCCGAGCACATTTTCGCCGACTCGCGCGTCATTGTGCGCGAGTCTGAGCCGACCAGCATCATCGCCTTCACGGTGAGCTCGAAGCAGTACCGTGACCAGATGCGCGCAGTGAGTGCTGTGAACAAGGCGTCTGCGCGGCGTCACGAGCCCAGCCTGCTGGACGAGATGACGGGCGGCGAGCGGCCATGGGACATTATCAGCGTGGACGAGGCGATCGACCCTGCCGAGGAGCCGAGGCGCGAAGCAGGCACGCACCTGAAGTACGACTTTGAGGCGGGCAGTTCGACGATTTCGTGCCGCATCTTTTTTGCGGAGCAGTTTGCCCAACTCCGGCAGAGCTGCCAGTGCGAGGACATTTTCGTGGAGTCGCTCTCGCGCTGCGCCAAATTCGACGCGAGCGGCGGCAAGTCTGGCTCTGCGTTCCTCAAGACAAAGGACGACCGGTTTATCGTAAAGGAGATCAGTCGGTTCGAGATGGACGCGATCACCAAGTTTGCGCCGGCGTATTTCGAGTACACGCAGACGGCATTCAAGCGCGGCCGCCCCACGGCGCTGGCCAAGACATATGGCATCTTCAAGATCGGGTACCGCAACGCAGTCACGGGACGGACCATGCACATGAACGTGCTGGTGCAGGAGAACCTGTTCTACGCACGCACCTTCACGCGCATCTACGACCTGAAGGGGTCGACGCGGAACCGGCTCCTGAAGCCCACGGGGAAACCAAACGAGGTGCTTCTGGACGAGAACCTGCTCGAGGTGTCGCATACGCACCCGCTCTACCTCCGGGACCATTCCAAGCGCATCCTGCGCACAGCGCTGTGGAACGATACGCTCTTCCTCTCCAATCTGAACGTGATGGACTACTCCCTCGTCGTCGGCATCGACCAGGAACGCAGCGAGCTCGTGATCGGCATAGTCGATTACATTAGGACGTTTACGTGGGACAAGAAGGTCGAGTCCTGGGTGAAAGACTTTGGCGGCGGGGGCAAGGGCGAGCCCACCATCGTCACGCCGCTGCAGTACCGGAAGCGGTTCCGGACCGCTATGGATCGCGTGTACTTCCCCGCCGTCCCGGATCGGTGGACGGACCCGGAGGACGAGCAGGGAGGCGGGGAGGAGGAGGCGTGATTACGTGCAGCTTTGGTGAAGGAGCGCCGAAAGAACCCAAAATCATCTTAGACGGGAGTTTGTTGTAGACCTTTTTTCTATACTTGTTGTACATACATTACGCAATGAACCCTGCCCCTATTGTTCTCTTCCTCGGGTCATGCAACTCGTGACATAAGTGCTACTCGCACAAAGTGATACAAATTATAAACTCATGCTCTATCCAATTTCCCGGGCGGGACGGAACGACTCCGCATCCCGCCGTCGAGCATGCGTTCCGCCGTCTCGCGCCCAAAGACGCCCTCGAGCAGACTACTCGGTTCCCTCTCGTCTGGGCCAACAGTGGACGCCGAGCCGACAATGGCCGTGGAGCCCGAGCCGACACTCCCGACAGCGACGGAGCGGTGCTGGTGCGGGCTCTTTGAGAGTTTGCTCAGCCTCCGCGGCGTGGTACTACTCGAGGCGCGCTCGTGGCTCTCTTTGCTCCGCGGTCTGCCCCGCTCGTCCTCTCTCGAATCATGACTGTCGTCTGATCCAGAGCGCGGGATCTCCAGCGCAGAGGAGCCCGTCGTCTCTGTCTCGGTGCTAGTGGAGGCGGTGGAGGAGACGGAAGAGCGTTCCTCTACTTGTCGAGCCAACTCGGCCTCAGAGGGCGGTTTGGCGGCACTGAGAGCGCTGTGGAGGAGGGGATAGCCCCTCGGCTCTGTCAGCGTCAGGACGACGCGGGAGGAGCCTG
>NW_014040904.1:0-7001 GCF_000293215.1 Trichosporon asahii var. asahii CBS 2479
CAAATGGTGTGTGGATATGCCAGCTCTCAATTTCGGTCTGCGTTTCGGTGGAATGTCACCCTGAATTCAGAGAGGCTGCTTCCAGTGCGCGCGTTGCTGCCTGCCTGACTCGCTACAGCGCTCAAGCGATGTATGTTACGCCTCCGCTGCGATGAAAGCGAAGCAGAGGCGCAGCGGAAGCGAGCAAGATCTGTGGCCTGGAGCATTGCGGAGATTCGGGGTGGTGCACTACTTGTCTGCTGACAGCTACCGCCTTCCGGATCGAGCGACCTGAAGCTCACCTCAACGACGAGCAGGGGTTGGGGGCTGGAGCTCTCACATCCTCTGTGGATCCAACAATCTGTCAAGTGACACCTGTCTGTCCGCCTGTGCGTGTCATCCTCACGTGTGTCCAGTTGTGGTGCTCGTAGGGGCTCGTGAGGAGCAGCGCGAGCGCCAAGGAGGTGTGCTCGTTCGAGCGTGCTAAAAATTGACGCATCCCATCTCGAGAATGATGACATGCAGCTCTGGATCGAGGGTGCGGCCTGCACGACCTCTGCGCCTCGAGTGCCTTGGAGCTCCGTGAGTTACTACATCTACACGCGGGCGTGGGTGCTTCCAGACGAGTACGCAGCGCGCCAGCGATTCAAGGATGTATCCCCCTCCAGCCCAGGTACACAGGGAAGGGGGTGTGGTAATCCACCGATACTCGAGCACGCGCCAGGCACCACCGACAACCTTACTCTCTCCGCCCCTAGCATGCTAAATTTGGCCGTTCAGCCAGAGTGCCAAGTTTTCGGCCGACTCGTGTTCAGGCTATCTCGGCACGCTCGAGCGGGGTCTCGGTCGATAACCTCCCAGGACCAACCGGAACCCGGTATTCAACCCCCCTCCAGCAGATATCGGGTCACTCGGACCACCTCTCGAACGTCAAGAACGAACCACACTCTATGCAATGGCCGGCCTACCAACCGAAAACTCTCGAATAGCGGATCAAAGATAGGTCTCAGATCGCGATTGAAGGTATGCATGGCGCTCCTGCGGCGTTCAAGGCGCTTGAGGGTGGAAATGGCGGGCTTGCGGCGCAGGGAGTCGGTACGTGGACCGACTGTGCAGTCTCCAGTGATCAGAAGTGATCGAGCGGCGCCGCACGTATGACCGACCCGACTCTTAGCCGCACAATGCATGACGGGCCCAGCTTACGCCCACCGCGGTGCATGAATAGTCTGTGTTTGGTGGATGAATGGGCAGCTTTTCGCTGGGCCAACCTTATCCTCTCAGTGTGTCGGACCCCTCGGAGCTGGTCATGAATCTAGTCATCACACTGCGTGATTCATCGCGGCCGGCCGTATGATGTCGTGTGTGGGGTGAACCGGGGAGTAACCCAGCGTCACCGGTGTCTCCCACAAACGTTGTTCCGTATCGTGCATGTGCTCGATCGCGTGGGTTACAGGTGAGGAAGGATCAGGGGGTGGAGGGTGCCACTGGTTTCGGCCGCAATCAGATAATGCTCCGCCAACCAGCGTCCCCCATCCATCGGGCGCAGATCTGTAACAGCAGTGCCGCAGTTCATCAGTTCTCGATTCCCACTCTTCACATCCGCCTTCCCTTGCTCCCCAACTGTGTCGCATGTCGGATCGAGAAGCATAGCGGAGTGGGGCAGGAAAGAGAAGTCCCCGACAGGCGCAAGCGATGATGGCCGACGGCACCCACAGATCGAGAGACCGAGGTGTTCAGCGCGAGGGCACACGAAGGACAAGTCAAATGGCGCAATGCCGTCATGATTTCGAGTGTAGCGCAGCCGTCCGCGCACTAGGAAGATCCGGGACTCCCATGAGTGCCGGGGAGAGACAAAGAAGCGCAGCTCACGCTAGATGCTGCGTCTCTGATCTTGGCTTCGGGCCGCTTCAGAGTGGAGACAGCAAGGCTAGAGAACCTTCTCTGCTGCAGGTCGCTCAATTGCAATCATGTGCACTCACACCCACGGGAGCTAGGGAGACCTTGGGGCTAAGCGATGCCTCTGTTCCGCTATCTGTGAACGGTTACTTCTCGGTCTCAGTCCTCTTTGGACAAAGAGGTATCGGCCGGTGTCGACTAGCACGTCATTTCGTCCCATGAATGAGATCTCGTACGCAGCGCTTCCACAGAGTCGAGAACAGCCTGGCGCAGTACGCAGCAACGTTTCATCGTGCGCCAAGAGATTCTGTTCCGCGGATAGCCTCCCCAGTTCTCAGCATGCCTCTCAGCGTTATAACTGCCAATGATGTCGGGCGTTCTCCTGCAGGCAGCCCACGGCCCTGAAGCGGTACCTGAGAGGGGCTTCGATCTCTTCCCAGCACTCATGCGCACTCAGCCCAGTAGCTCGCACAACGACGGACCTGCTGCAGGGCCTCGAATTTCATGACGAGTTTTTCGTCGCCATGAACCTCGCGACGACCTCTGCAACGTCAAACGGTTCCGCGGTACGGATCCTTGAGATGTGACACAGGGCAGTTCCGGGCGGTTTTATCAGATAAACCACGCACGGATTGTCCGTCCACGCCCTGTCTTCGCCCCATGGACAATGCCATCTCACTCCGTGAATGCAGCCTCGCGCGCCTCCGTCATTTGTAAAGGTGTCTAGTCCTTGTCGGGTGCGCCATTGCTCGGTCGTTCGGAAGTGGTCGGTCCGTGAGCCGACCGATGGGTGCCTACCGCGACACGGCGCAGGCACTTCTCTGCGCCAAACTGTGCCGGACGAGGATGCGATGCGGCTATTATTGGTCCAAGAGGGCTTGGCCAGACCTTGGAGCTGCTCTTACTCGAGTGCGATATGAAGTATAGAACGGGGATGGCTCCACACCCTCACCCTCGTCGCGAACACACCAGGTCCCAACGATTTAGAGTTCAGTGACCTAAAGCAGGCGCGTTTACTGGATCCAGCGTCGAGGCACCGGAGCGAATGTCCACGTGCTGTCCCTTATCCTCGGGCCTGCGGTTGCTGCGTGCTGCAAGAGGTCAACGCAAGCTCATGAGGCCGTCGGTCCTTGCTCTGTGCAGTTCCAACTCAAGCCTATCCACCTGCAGCTGGCAGAGCCAAGACTAAGCATGAGGCAAATACAGTGTCATTACTCTATCCAGCATACATTGCCCTCTTACTGAATCTTACGTCTAGAATTCTCGAGGCGCTATAATGGGAGCTCCCTCCGTCCCTCCCGACGGCGATCGTCACGCGACGTCCCCGTCTCCGAGAATAGCACCGATCGCCGCTCCGCTTTCTCCGTCGGTGCTCGTGTGCGTGTGGGGAGCTGTGGAGCACCGAACGCCGGCAACGCAACCGGGCTTTGATCGAGGCATTTCGCATGCATATCGGTGTCTGACCGTTTGACGGTCACTGACATCCCAACGGGAGAAAGAGGTTGCGTGATCGATGGAGCTAATCACGTTGAACTTATTACTCGACCCTGGTCTGGGGGACCAGCGCGAGTGAGCTTAACTAGCCAGCTGACTACAGACAGTGACCGCACTAAGGTCAAAGTGCTTGCTGACATGCTTTGGACTAGCACTAGCGGGCAAGAGTGGTCGTGTGAGTCGAGGATCGCTCGGACGACAACTCGGGGGGCATGGAGCTTGAGCTCGTCTGAGCGACGGCACACGCAGCGCAGTCAGTTTGCACGCTGAATACTCAGAACGCTTGCTACGGCCTGCTCTTTACTGATCTCACACCAATCTATTCTCGGCTTTCTCTCTCATACAGTATCATCTTTACCAGGTAAGCGGGCCCTGCCCCTCTGCTGTTATCAACATTCCCGCGGCAATGGAAGCGGTTAAGCTGTGAAGTTCGAATAAAGGTGGGTCATGGACTGACCTTTGCTGAGAACCGACCGCCACGACAGTGCAACTGCCTAGACTGCTGACAGCCAGGCAATGTAGCCTACCCGAGAGCTTCTCCGCTATGAGTTAGACCTCGACCATGTTCCTGGACGCCGCTGCAACTGTTGTGGACTTCATCATTGATTCATGCTTTCTACTTCTACTTCTGATCTTACTTCTGCCCTTCAATTGGGCTAGACGTGCATTCAGACGACTGGATTTACCAGTGGCCGTCCTTGAGACCCTCGTTGCAGAGCTTGTCGAGGAGGGCGGGGGCGCCGGCGAGCTGGTCGGCGCAGCCGCCCGAGATGCAGCCGGCAGCCTGGCCGGTGAAGTCGCCGCGCTTGTCACCACAGATGCAGTTGACAGAGCCGGTGGGGTCGGCCTCGTTGTAACAGCCGACGTTCTTGGCAGTCTGGAAGACGCAGTCCTTGACACAGCCGTTGATCTGGGAGGCGCTGGAGGGTTAGCAACGTGGAGCAAGGGGTGGCGGAATGACCGACGGGCAGGCACAGGAACAAGGGAGGTGAAAGCCGAGATATGGCGTTGTCGCCGATTTCGACCTCGAGGATGATGCGAGCAGAGTGGTAGGGATTGCGAAAGGAGGGAAGGCATGACCAGAATTTCGGTATGTGCCGTGGACAAGGAAGAGTAGGTATGCCGGAGACTCACTCGACCTGGGCAGAGACGCCAGCGGCGGCAGCGATAGCAGCGAGAGCGAAGACGGTCTTCATTGTTGGTTGTGGTGTGGTGGTGGTGGTGGTAGTGATGGAAGGAGACGAGCTTGTGGTTGATGGCTGTTCTCGAGCTCGAGACCTGCTGCTTATATCTTTTCCAGAGCAACCTGCTGCGGCGCTTCGTTCGCCAGTGCCGCACCTAGCCTGGCACCAACGTCCCGAGTCAGAATCGCAACAGGCCGCGATTCACTAACTCAGCTAACCGGAGCCAGTCGATCCCCGCGCCGACAGGAATCATCAGCTGACACTCCGAGAGCACTAGGCATTCCCGGTCCTCTCATGGGTTGGGACAACGATACGAGCGGCGTCTGTGAATAGCACTGCATGTGGTCGATGAGGTTCCGATTGCCCTCATGGAGACGTTCCGCAGCGGGGACTTGCCCGAAAGTAAGCGAGCTAGGCGTGAGCACATGCCTCTGTCGGGGCCGCCACCGCCGGCAAACGCGCGGCACCGGATTCCTTTCCTTCCATGCTAAATCACTAGCCGGGCACCGATGTGCCGTGTTCGGCAAGAACAATCGTGGGTCCCATGCTTGACCTGCTGCGATTCCAGCTGCGCTGCCGCTGACACGTGTTTGTGCCGATGCTAGCGCGAGACTAGGGAGTGCAACCCCCACCTGCTAAACTGCTCTTCGCCGCTGCATCTCGATTCTACCGTGTGTTCTGCGTCGTTGACATCATGCACAGCTGTCTTCGGGGTGCGAGCCGGCGTAGACACACCGGCAAGCGGACCGGAGGATGAGGGCACCCCCACTCGGCCTCCAGCCCCCGCAGCCTACGTACACTCCTGCACCGCATGATCGTGAGCCCCACGGCGGTCCATGATGCATCAATGGAAGCATGTGCAGTGCGTTGCGGGGCATGCATGTTCCCGCAACACGTGTGCAGTGGCCTCGGGGCACTGCGGACCGTCTTTGCCCTGTTCCATGAGGAGCCCAATTGAGGATCCTGAGGGAGCTCCACTGTATGAGGCATGACCTCACACGATCGACCCGCGCAACAACGAGGTTCGCAGTCACACCCGGATGCACTAACGAAACGCTAACATGCAACAACCCACTCGCTCACTCCGCACCTGCAAGCAACTGCAGCCACCCGTCACCGCTGAGGTGCACATGGCGCCGCTGCCACGACTCATCGGCTCGATCCACTCTTCTGGAAGCTTTTACTGGGCCAGCGGCAGACTCTAGCGCCGGCACGTCGGCTATCCAGCGGCATGTGTGCGGCAAACCACATCTTTGCTGCTGCGGACTTGCCGTCAACGCCTGCGGAGGTGCTCCGGGCCACCGACTAACGGTTAGATCGCTGCGCACGCTACCAAACATAGACACGGCGATGATTCGTAGGCCGCTGCTAGCGCCGGGTGGTCGGAGGTGCCATCTCCGCGCCTCGGATCGGGCGCAGCTCACTTCCGCAGCCTCATCCATCGACATCACTGCTTCATCCGTGGCCAATATGGTTGCACTGGCTGAGATCAGCCACATCATCATCCGGACAAGAAGTGTAGAGGGTGACACGGGAGAACCAGCATGGGTACGTTGCGGCGCAGCGACTGCCTCCACTTCTCAAACATGGGAGCTGGGATAACGGTAGGCATATTGCGGCCCACTCCTCCGAGGTAGGGAGCTTCCTGGTCTATCTAGAAGTGGACGTGAGGTAGAAGTGGAGGTGAGGTCGAGAAGAGGGTTGCAGGCTTATGCGGTCCCGCTTGAGTCTCAACCCATGCCCCCTCATACACACGCTAGCTTCTGTTTCTTCCAGCTACGAATGCTGCCCACGAGCAGCACGGTGGGCGTCCACGAACGGATGTCTGCACATAGTGCCCGGCACCTCACCGCTGACCTGATTGCCGCCATGTTGAGCCAGTTTTCTCCCACCTGTATGCAGGAATGAGAATGCTGAATGTCTGTGTACGCTACTGAGCTATTTCAGCTGTTTGATGCTTGCACGACCTCACCGCTGCGTCCCTTGCTGCAATTAGACATCCTCGCATTGCGAAGGGAGGTTTCCCGCAGCCTAGCGAGAGCCTAGAGTCCGAACTGGTGAGATGAGTTGCACTGTCTGTCCACCCAGAAACACTTTAGCGCCTGTAGCGCAAGCGTGCTTCCGAGATCAAGGAATCTCGGCACCGCTCGCGTCTTAGAAGTATCAACAGATCCTCCGAAAAGTCTCGCCTTCTGTCCCGCATTGCACTATCCGAATCTTGGCTCACTCTAGCTATCTTGGCCCGGTGGTAAATCATTCTCCACACGCAGGCGTTCTCATCGCATCGAGATCGAAGCTGCGGCCTCGACCGTGGGCGAAGGCATCTGGCATTTCCGCCTCGAGTTAAAGGATGGCGGGAATCAGTGCGGGGCTCCGCACTGAACGCCTAAGTCGTCATGAACCAGCGTGGGAGATCGCTGTCATCAATCACTTCTCCTCTCTATAGCT
>NW_014040904.1:7160-39313 GCF_000293215.1 Trichosporon asahii var. asahii CBS 2479
CCTGCATTTCGTGTCAGAGCGAGTGAGCGTGCATAGCACCTTGAATCTTCTGTGGAGTGCAAGCTCAGGCTGAGGACTGCCTGTGAGCCGCGTGGAAGTCAGTTTGCTTCCGACGATCGATATCGGTTCCGAGATTGCTGCGCTAATGGCAGCACGTTAGACACCGAGGCGGGCGTACTGTCACGTCGTTTCTTGGCGTCCTCCTCATCACTCCCAACCCATCCCTTCCTCTACAATGTGGCCGCTGACACCATGGCGGCCACTGGAGCCGCCGACGCCAGTGTTCAGGCTGATGCAGCTCGTTGCTGTTCCTCCCATCCTGTGCGTCGGCCTGCCGACGATGCTCACATTCAACTCACTCTCGTACCTCTACTACCGCCCGAAGCACGGCTTCCTCCGACATCTCGCCACCAACACACTCCGCATGCTTCAGTCACTCCTCACGCTTGGATGCGTGACCCGCCGCGACCCCGAGGAGTGGAAGATCCCCAAGCTCGCCAAGCACCACCGGCACCTCGCTGAGATCGGCGAGGTCAGGACGATCCCTCCTACCAGCGCAGACATTCCTCTTCTGCCCAATGTCCAGGTCGTCGTAGACCGCGGAGTTGTGAAGCCGGAACCGCGACCGGGCTTCATGATTGCGCCGAAGTCCACGCCGAAGGAGAAGATCTGGTCCAGGGCCAAGCCGGGCGAGAAAGCCATCTTCTACATCATAGGAGGAGGTTATCAAATGGGCCAGCCCGTGCAGTGGTTTGTCACCTGGGAGCTCGCCACCAGACTCGGCCTCCGCATTTTCCGTGAGCTAGGAGACTGCTGACAGAGCTGATCGCAGACACCAACTACCGGAAGTGCCTCAGCGATGATTCGGCGTGGCCAGGTCCGATGCTCGACTACCTCGCCGCGTGGGATTACATGGTGACGGAACTTGGCTTCGAGCCTCAGGTGAGTTTCCACTCAGAGACTCTTAACTCATACGCAGAACATCATGCTCTGGGGTGCCTCGGCTGGTGGCCACGGCTGCCTCTCCCTGACGCGATACCTGGAGCAGCTGGACGAGCAGGGGTTCAAGCGTCTTGGCCTCCCCGGCGCAGTCTTCGCGAGCGCGCCGTGGTGCGATGTCACCGGCTCCTTCCCCAGTATCTCCCGCAATGCGCACAAAGTGAGTTGCCGGCCGCATCTGGGCTGACTCTCAGGATTGGCTCGGGACTACCACTCTCGTGATCCAGCCGTCCTTCTCTCGTCACTACTCCTACCCGGCACAGCGCGATCCGCTTATGTCGCCCGCTTTTGCGCTGAAGAGCGACAGGCACTTCGCCCGCTTGTCCGAAAAGGGCGTCAAGATGCACGTCGACTATGGCGAGGACGAGAAGCTGCATGATGAGGTCGAGGCTACAGTCGGAATCATGCGCAATCAGGGGCTCGAAGTCGATGCGCTCGAGGTAAGCTCTGCAAATTTCCTCGATCTGACGGTCAGATTCCCGGCGGCACGCATTGCGAGTACGTCTTTGCACGCACGCCGATCAAGTTCTGGCCTGGTATTGGGTTTTCCTGGCCCATCGTTGCGGAGGCGACGGAGAGGCTTGTTCGGGAGACCTGGCCGAAGCACGTCATTCCTGGCGAGGGGGTGATCAGGGCTCTTCAGGAGGAGAAAGATATCAAGGAAGGCAAGGTGAAGAAGTAACAGTTGTATCGACATTCATGAAACAGTACTGGCTTGTGAGGCTACTGACACGCGTTCTGATACACTACATCTTGAGCTCATTCTCAGCCCGCTGCGCCTCCCCAACTACGTCCTTGAACTTCATGCCTGGCTGGAAGACGCGGAGGACTTCGTCGCAGATGGCAGGGCGCAGACCATGAGCGAACCAAAGACACTCAAACTCATCATCCAGGTCGATCCTGTGCCCGCAATTGCCGCTCTTCTCTTCATACTCGTGCGCATAGTCCTGCACTGTGCCTTTCTGGACCAAGCGAGCGAAAATCTGTTCGGCACGCATACGATCGACGATCCTCTGGCGGTTCTCCTGCTCGCCCTCCTTCTCCTCAGGTCCCATCGTGCTCGCGCGGCGTGGGGCGCGCAGGGGCAGTTCGCTCCCAAACACCTGCAACAGGTGCGCACGGAGTTGGGCATACGTGTGCGCGCCGTGCATGCCCGACGCGCGGTGGTGGAGGTGCTCGGCGAACCAAAGCCGGGCGCGGCCGCGCAGGTGTTGCGCCAGATAGGCGATCTTGGCGGCTGAGAGACGGGGCTCGTCGGCTGGTAGGGGGAGGAGGGGCCAGGTGGCGTCTAGGATCGCGAGGAACTGCTCGACTGGGTAGCTGGCGTCCCCGGAGAAGAGCTCTGCTGGAGGGAGCGAGAGGGGAGAGGGAAGCGTGAGCGACTGTGAGTGCGGCATTGTCCGTTCTTGTTGAGTGGTGAGTGATGATCAGGGAAGTCGAGATGAGAAGGATGGTGGGAAGACGCGGAGGGGGGGGGTTGAGTTGAGAGGCGTCGTCTGACGGGAATGATGCGCACACCAGGGGCAGTGAATGATGACGATGGTGCGTGAGGGCGCAAGAGAATGGATCTTGTGACTTCGCCATTGTCGTGGGGGAGATAATGGTTTCATGTGGCGAAACAGGCAGGCGTTTGGAGTGGTCGTAGGAGCTGTCATTGCCATCCACGGCGGCAACGATTGCACCGGGGCAGGTCATAAGAAGACGCTACTAGCCTCATCCTCTCTTTCAAGTACCGCCGTCACTCATGAGCAGCAACAGCGATAACTCTCCGCTTGACGTACACCCGCCGATGGCAGGTGACGCCCCGCCTGCCCCTGACTCAGCCATGGAGTCGAGCATCGAGGCTGACTCAAGCTCCCCCATCGAGGCCGACTCAAGCTCCCCGTCCACCATCACCTCAGCGACTGCGCATGTCGTCTCTGCGCCCAGGACGGCTGCGCCTGTCTTGTCTGGTCCTGCCGCGACAGTATCGACGGTGACTGCACCCACCTCAACCGGCTCCGCCGTCTCCATTGCCGTCAGAACTGGCCCTGCTTCGTCTGCCCTTACCGTCTCAGCTGAAGCACCTTTGGACCCCGGCAACGTCTTCGGTGTCCCTCTCGGACTAGTCCAAGATCTGACGGGGGTCTTAGCCGCCCTCCCCCTTCTGCCGGCCGAGGTCGGGGCGGCCGCGCCTCCCCACCACCCCGCGACCGGGGGATCAAGCAGCGCGCCGAGTACCATTACGACCGCCACTGGCTCACGCGAGAGAGGCCGCCGTCCCATCAGCGATGAGCTCTTCAGGCCACCTCACGAGTCAGAGGATCGGGCTCGCATTGGTGAGGATGACCCGCTTACGGCTTTCGAGGAGGCTGCGGAGGAACTGGCTGCGGACATCGATGCTCTTCTCGCTACACTGTCCAATGCCCGTGCTGCTCGGGCACCTCGGGTCTCCGACTCAACCTCTGATACCACTTGGACTGCTCCTGCCTACACGCGTGGAGCTGCACCTGCCCGCCGGCCTGTCGCAGCTCCTGTGCCTGGTCCCCTTCAGCCAGCTGGCTCTCCGACTAGCCCTCCTGCTCGCCCTCCTGCTCGTCCTGCGAGTGGCTTTTTCGGCGGTGCCCCAGCCCGCGCTGCGCGAGCTCGCGCTACTGCGGGTTCTCCTTCGCCTCCGAAGACGCCTCTCGAGGGCGTCCCCTTCTTCGACGGGCTCGTAGACGTAGAGGCCTGGATCACGACGTACCAAGATGCGAATCGCGCCAAACCGAACAATTTCAAGCTGGAGCAGTTTCTGTCCGGCCGCGCTTTGCTGTGGTTCAAGCGCATAGCACCTGTCAAGGGCCATCTCACTGCGCGCTCCGTCATCACTCTCCGGGAGCACTTCGGATCCCAGCCCATCCTGGACCAGGAGCTGACAGAGGCGGAGCGCCAGTACAACAAGTCTAAGCAGGAGGGGAGCGTGTTCAGTTACGCCATGACCTTCCGCGATGTGGCCAAGGAGTATGGCCAGAATGTCGAGGCAGATGCCACGAGGCAGTGGTTCTACTATGGGCTGAGGGAAGAAGTCAGGAAGGCGGTGCGCGTACGCGATGTCCACACTTCGGGCTTTGAGGGTCTCGTCACTGAGGCTGTCCGCGTTGAGATGATCCAGTCCCCGCGGGGCGAGAGAACGGGGGTGTACGCGAGTGTCTGCGAGCTTGAGGAGCAGACGCGCAGCTTGCAGGAGAAGCTCGCGAGGATCAGGATCCAGGGGTGGATCTAAGGAGTTAGAGTAGTAATCGAAGATTCGTAGAATGCGCATGAAAGTGTGTACGGAAAGTGATCGCGCTTGAACTCAGATTGCAAGGACGCATGAGCTTTGACACCCCTCTCGATTACAGATTATCAATGACTTCTGCGCACATACTACGACTGTGCACGGTCGGGAACTCTCGACTAGCAATGAGCTTGACGTAGTTGTGACAATTCTCAATGCTATAGACAAAGACGCGACTGGGTACGTAACCCCCATCAATTTGCACAATGACAAAGACAAACAACGTGGGTCCAGAGCCAGCGTATTGGGCTTTTGGAGACGGACTTCCAGAACACCAAGGCCGCTCCAGTGCTCGCCCAGGTGAGCGCCAACGCGTATGGGGAAACCCTGTTCAGAAGAAAGAAGTTTGTGCGTTTCTCGGAGCACACGCACCTGAGCGACATTGCTCTCGGCGATCAAGAGAGCGAGCCTTCTGGCCACAAGCCCGCCCATGGCCTTGCGAGCGGCCTTCGTCCGTAGCACGAAGTCCAACCATACGTAAGGTAACCAGTCAGAAAAGCAGTCTCGCAGTGCAAATCGACTTCTCCATTAGCTGACAAGATCCGGTCGGAGACAGCACTAAACCGGAAGGCTAGTGTACGACCCTATGCTGCGGGCTTCCAGACACACTCGCGCAAGCCCTGCCAGTGAACAAGGTGGGGCGTGTCATGGGCCATTGTCAGCTCTGTTCATCACCGATCATAAACAATCCTGAGCCTTATTATCTGCCGCACAGATACCCCCAACGTGTGTGTTGATGGGTGATGGTGCACACTGGTGTTAGTCAGAGTAGTATTGCAATCGCTCGTCGAGCAAGATATAACAGCCCCATCATCTATGCGTCGCAGCCAACGCACCCCACCTTTCCACCATGGCCAACAGCGTTAGTTCACGGACCGGTTCCAGCTTCCCAGCCGGTGTCCAAGTCTTCACGGGCATGGACGTTGGCTACACAGTTCTTGAGTTCCTGTCGTCGGTCCACGCAAACGTGCGTGCGCTACCTGGACCGCCACATGCGCATCACATCTCCAACCATCTTCGTGGGAGAGCTCTACTGTGGTTCTCAGCCAAGCACTCCGAGGACAGCTACGACGGCCTGCAGTCTGCGCTTCTGCAGTCGTTCTCAGTCGACTGGAGTGGGGAGGTAAGCTCGGAGCGGCAGTTTCGACTTCTGCAGCAAGGTTTCGGCACCGTGGATCAGTATGCGGCAGAGTTCGAGCACCTCGCCGGCTCCTGCTCCGAGAACGTGAACGCCGAATATAACTTACGGTGGTTCGCGTGGGGCCTCCGCCACGAGGTGAGGGAGCTTGTGTTCACCGAGCCGTACGCCTTCTGCTCTTTCAACCGCCTCGTCGCCGTCGCGGAGGATGCGGCGGTTTACCTCCACCTCGAGTCGCGGGCCCGCCCGCGAGTTCGTGAGGGCACAGCGTCCCGCCTCAGCCGACGTTACAGGGAGAGCTTGCGGAAGGCAAAGGAGATTTTCTTCATCCTGAGGCGTAGCCCAGACCCCTCGAGGATGCCACAGAGCGGAGACACTGTCTGCTTTTCCTTCCAGTCAATCAGCGAGGCTGATTTGGCCAAGACACCGACGCCGTCGCCCCGGACGCCTCCCTCAACCCGCGCACGTCTGAGGAGCTTCACATCGCACCCCGAGATCGTGTCTGACTTTGGGCAGATGGGCGCAAGGCGCACTCCGGACGTGCCCATCGACGCCAGCCCGGGCGGCTCCAATGGATCCAGTGCGAGTCCCATCAAAAGCAGCCCAGCCAAGAGCAGCCCCACCAAGTCACTCCGGAGTTCACATAATCCGTAGCCACCGTCAATGGGAGACGTCATGACCATCCTGAATCAAGCTTCAAATGTAGCTCGCAGTGACTGTCACTTTGGAGCATTCCTTCGGAGCAACTCACGGAAGAACCTGTTGTCAGACACTTGTGGGCGATCATCAACGCCCGCCGCTGTGAGTGGGCATGGGCTCCACTGGAGCTGTAGACTATAACGACTCCCTCGATCGTCATCGCAGTGGCGACACCACAACTTCACACTTCTCCTGATAACGTCTACTCGAACATGGTTGGCACTCCTCGCGCTGTCCCCCCTATGGTCCACCTCTTCTCCGGCGCCTACACCTATCCTGTGGAGGAGTTCGTAGCCATTGCCGACGCGAGCATGGCAGCGGCACCAGACTACTACTGCACTCCTGAGCGTAAGCGTGCCTACGTTGTTGCTGCTCTCACTGGTCGTGCTCGGCTCTGGTTCACGAGGTGGTCGCAGCACCATCTTTCGGCAAGTCACGAGGAGTTCCGCTCCGCTCTGCTCGAAGAGTTCCACATTAACGACACGCCGACCGAGCACCAGAAGTTCCGTCATTTGACGCAGGGTCTCTCGACCGTTGCCTGCTACGCGCGAGACTTTGAGTCCGCCGCCGGCCGCAGCAAGGAAGAGGTCGATACACAGTTCAACCGCCTCCGTTTCGCATACGGCCTCAGCCCGCACATCAGCGACTACGTCCTCGAGCGTTTTGCTGATTGCCCTACTTTTAAGGACCTCGTCAATGAGGCAGGTCTTGTTGAGGAGCACTTCAAAGCCATCCCGTCGAGCGGTAGCGACAGCGGGGCATAAATAATCAATCAGTCGTGTTCCGCCTTCCTTGCCTTTGCGGTTGTAGATTCGTCCGAGGTCATTGCGTGAGATGTAGTTGATGTTAAAAGATGTGCTTCTCGTCGTTCTTTCAGTCCACGGCCATGTTGTCAGTGCTTGGCGCCAGAGCTCCGAGACGCCCCGTTTGAATCGAGGGTGCCATGATTCGTGCTCGTCCGAAGTGACAGGTGAGGTACGCCGAGTTCCCTGCCTTTCCCCTTGGCGTCGCCAGCCGTGTCTGCACCGCCTAGCCTCCCTTCCTCCTAGTTTGCGAATCGCATCGCGTTTTCACGAACGTCGTGCATGTTGCGCACGCCGTGACTGAAGGCGCGAGGCGTTCCAGGCACAATTTGCTCGGTTCAAAGTCCTCGTGAAGATAACGGACATCGGCGAATTTCGCATACCTGTTCGTTAGAGACATCCTGAACGTGTCCTGCGGACCTGAGCCTTAGACGCGCTGTCTCGGTGTGACGCGGCGTGGGTGAGCCCTTCTGAGCAGGGGGCCGCAAGCCATGTCAGGCGCATGCAACAATAGAGGACAGGTGAGGGGATCCCCCTTCCGTGGACAACGGGTCCGAGACCTCCCGCCCCCATCTGGGTATATGACGAGGCGCCCGCCGACGCGTCACTTGTCGCTCTCTCTCACCCTGTAACCTAACTCACGACCAGAACACCATGGATCCAGTCGAGCAGCCTGCGCCTCCGCTGGCTCAGCTCTTCAGTGGCGACTTCTCCTTCCCCGTCGATGAGTTTCTCGTTCTCGTCGAGACCAATACGCTTCCGCACAAGTGTTACTACGCACACACGCCTCACAAGACCGCCTACGTCGCGAACGCGCTGACGGGCCGCGCGCGGCTATGGTACGTCCGCTGGGCCGGGGAGCGCGAGCACAAGGCTCCAGTGTACAATGAGAAGGGGCAGAGTTTCCAGAGTGCCTGGAAGACGTACAAGGACAAGCACTACGAGACATTCCGGCGCGACCTGGTCGCTCAGTTCGGTATCCCAGAGTTCATCACTCCACCCTTCGCTCTTCGCCATCTCACGCAAAACCGCCTCCCGGTGCAACAGTACGTCGACCGATGGACTGAGCTCGCAAACGCGTGTCTCGAGAACCTCGACTCCGAGTACAACCGGTACTGGTTCATCTACGGCCTGCGGAAGGAGATCAGAGACCACATGCTCGAGGTGTTCCCATTCTTCAGAACCTTTGCCAAGATCGTGGACGAAGCGAAGGCGATGGAGAAACACCTGCAGTCTAAAGTTGTCGAGAGGGTTATTGAGCGCGTCATTGTGCAGCAGGTGCCCGCTCCGCCTACGCCCATCGCGTCCGCGCCGGCCACGCCAGAGGTGACGACGTCCCCGGTTGCTCCGCTCGCTCCGTGTGCGCCCTCAACTCCAACGACACCCGCCCCTCCGGCGGCGGAAACGCTTGCCTCTCCTCCGCCGACGGATGAGATCGCCGTCGCGCAGTGATTGTAGTCATCCATAGTCTCTACGCTGATGTTGTATAGCTCGGTTGATCATTCTGAAACGGCAGGTCATAATCTGGTCGTCTAATGTCAGCTGTTCACTATGACGCGTAGTGGTAACCGACGGGGGACGCGAGTCGACATCTGATGACGCTACATATCACCAGCTCACAACACTCGCCGTTGCCCCTGCTGTCCGCCTGTTCGTCCGGCCAGCGACCATGTTCGCCACCGTCCCACTGAAGGTGCCCGTCCCCTACCGCTCAACTACCTCCCCGCCAACCAGGCTGCGTCTCCGGTTCTCCGGCGACCTCTCGCTGGATGTGTCGACCTTTCTCCGTGTCGCTGAAGCCGACATGTCTCGACACCCGTTCTACTTCAGCTATGTGCTTCTCCGGATTCACTTCCTGCGTCTCTCATGCGAAGGGCGGGGAGCGCTCTGGGTGGACCGGTACCTCGGGTCCAGCCTTCTACCGCCATCACTGCGCTCGCCTCTGCCCCACGAGTCGATATCGGAGTGGATCGCCGCCAACGACGCGGCCTGGGCTGGGTTTCGAGAGGACATGCTCGACTTTTTCAAGGACGGCACGCAGGCGCAGCTGAGGGGGCTGCAGCAGGAAGGCAGTGTAGGCCAGTACGCCGAGCTATGGCGACGGGCGGCCGGAGACGCAGACGTCCCCGTCGACTCGCACTTTAATTGTCGCTGGTGGATCTGGGGCCTGATGCCGGACATTCGCGCCCGGTTCACAGATGACGACTGGTCGATCCCGAGCCTCGAGCACGTCGTCGCCGTGGCTTTGAGGGCGGAGAGGGAACTGAACCGCGCCCAGAGACCGAATACGTTCCATGCCAGCCCGTCGAGATGGCGAAGCCGCCTCAGCAGCGAGCCGGTGCTGAGTGGACTTCCGTCGCCGATTCCTGAGAATGGGGAGCAAGGGGGAAGCCGCAGAAGGAGGAGAGCAACGGAACTCACGAACCGCCGGAGGTCGAGGGAGAGTGCGCAGTGGGCACCACTTCGACCAACGTCGCAGGGATGAGTTGTCGCAGGATGGGTGCTCGCGTCTCCTCAAGTAGAGCTGGCGGATCTCTCGGTCGAATGATTGCGCAGGGTACTACACTCCCGCCCCATGTAGAGCTGCATGCAGTGTAGATTCTTGTGCGTCGACGGCTGTGTGTTGCTTCCCACGGCGCACTCCTGTTGTGAGCTGTGCCCATCGCACCCATACAACTACCCCTCTTCTCCATCATTCATTCCTCCATCACTGCAACTCTCCAACTCTCAACTCCCCATCGCTCTCGCCTCCCTTCCCGGCGACTCAACAGCACATGGCGCCGCTCAACCTCCTCCCGGCCGTGCCGCTGCAGCACCCCTTCAGCGGCACCTTCGCCTACCCCGCCGAGGACTTCATAGCGCTCGCCGAAGCGAACATGAAGCCGCACCCGACCTTCTTCAACGCAGACGACAGGCGTCGGATCATCTACTGCGTGAACGCCTTCACAGGCCGCGCGCGCCTGTGGTATTTTGAGTGGGCGCGGCGCAAGGCGGGCGACCACCAGCGGCCGGCCGACTGGTACAGCGTGTTCAAGGAGGACTTTTTGGAGCAGTTCTGCATCCCCAAGATCAAGACGCATGACTGGCTCTTGCGCCAGCTCGTCCACGAGACTAGCGTCAGTAGCTATGCCGAAATGTTCCGCAAGACGGCCCTCGCATGCCGCGAAGACGTCGATAGCCAGTATAATCGCCTTTGGTGGGTTTATGGGCTTCGTGGACCCCTGCAGGCCAAGATCCTCGATGTCTTCCCCCTCCTTGACACCTATGCTGAGCTCGTCGAGGCCGCCGCAGACCATGAACGCTTCATGCTCGCTGGCGGCGATGCGCCGAGGACGGGGCGTAATGGAAGTCTGCCCGTCATTACGACATCGCACCACTAGCGCTCAGAGTTCGGCGCGCTGGATCAGTAGTTGTTAGTTTGGCACGCACAGTGAAGCCTCTACCGTTCTACTCATGCATATTCTACCTATGCTTTAGTGCTTGCCGTCGTCTCCCTTCTCCTCGGCGGCGGCGACGAACTGACGGATGCTGCGGGGTCAGCTGAGACGTTCAGGGACTGGCGAGCTGGCTTGTGGTTCGAGGAGGAAAACACTGGCTCTCTGCTCACAAGAGCAACGAAGCCGATCCCGAGACAGAGCACTCGAAGGTCCTTTCCCGAGCGCTCGAACGAGACCGCAGGACCTCGTTATCTCCATGTTGCTGGGTGCGGCGTGTGCGTCACTCCGTCCAACGTCCTTCAGGAACCAACTGCTTGCGCGTTCCTCCAGCGAAAAACACTCACAAGTCGTCCTCCTCCTTGTTGCCGGTGTTGATCGAGGTGTCGTCCTTGGCGGCGGGGGGAGCGGCCTGCTCCTTCTTGTCGCCACCGCTGGAGGCAAGAGCAATGCCGATGGTCGAGAAGATGGTGCCGAGGGCACTGCGGGTCAGCTTGCCAACTGGGAAGGGAGCTGGGCGATGGGGGAAGGACTCCAAACAGCTTCGAGTTCACGTTTCACAGCCAAGATATTGACATGAGCGTTGCAGAGCTTAGTAGAGCACTCTCGAGGCGCAAACAGCGATGCAGACGGCGGCTTTGGAGTTTGCAGTGGTCGCTAAGGCGTAGGTCGGCTGGCAGGCTGGTGTCGGCTGGGATTGGCGAGCTGATCGGAATCCGCACAGGTCGTTGTTCAGCTCGTTCGTAGCCTTCACGTCTCCAGTTACAGCGCGCATGCACTTGCTACGCTATTCCCCTCCACTCATACCGTCTGCATCGTTCCGCGTTGCTTCGTCGTCGTGTGTTGGCGAGTTGTTGCTGTCGGAGCCGCGATCCAATGAAACTTCGGAATAGCCGGAGAAACCCTCCCTCCACCGGGTGGACAACTCACATGTACTCGTTCTGTTTCTGTTAGCTAATCTTTGCAGAGTGGGTAGCTTACCTTGATGGCGCGGCCGGCGATAGTGTACGACATTTTTGGTGAGGGTATCGATGCAACAAGTCGAGGTCGCTGTGAGCGAGATGGCAACGACGACGCAGGGTGCAGTGCCGGGCCAGCGCCCAGAGCCAGGCAGGAGCGAGGGAAGCGTGAGCCAGCGAGCGGGCGGAAGTGCAAAAGTCCGAGTATCGCCGAGCGAGGCGTCCCTTCCACCCCCTGTGGCCTCCACCGCCAGTAAAAGTCCACTTTCGACCACGCTCAAGCATAGCGAGACCACAGTAGACCACAGCATCGACACACGACAACAACAACGATGCTCGGCCTCTTCCGCTCAGCACTCACCGGCCTCGGCGCTCCCGCCGTCCGCACCGCCGGCCCGTCACGCGCCCAGCTCGCCCACCCTCTGCCCGCCGGAACGCAGGCGCGATTCCGCGGCTCCCAGCTCATGCCCAGGAGGATCAAGTGGAAGAAGAGCGCAAAGGGACGACCGGCCCTGCCGACGGTACGTACAGCTTGAGACGTGAACCTTCTGAGCTGACAATCACAGGGCGGTTCCGTGAAGGGAACGACGCTGCAGTACGGCGGTTTCGGCATCCGCCTCCTGGAGCAGGTGCGCCTGACTGCCGCGCAGCTCAAGTCGGCCCAGGCTGCGCTGAAGCGCAAGATCAAGCCCGTCAAGGGCGCCGAGGTGCACCTGCGTGTCTTCCCCGACATCCCTGTGTGCGTCAAGGGCAACGAGACGCGTATGGGTAAGGGCAAGGGCACGTTCGAGTACTGGGCGTGCCGTGTGCCGGCCGGCCGTGTTGTGTTCGAGATCGCAGGCGGCGGTATCCGTGAGGAGATCGCCAAGCAGGCCCTCAAGCTTGCCCAGGTCAAGATGCCGGTGCAGACCGAGTTCATCTCGACCGCCTCCCCCCGCCGCCTCGGCAACCTCGTTGGCGACTTTGACCGTCCCCCCGCCGCGCAGAAGGTTGTCCGCGGCCGCGAACTCACCACCCCCGGTACCCAGAGCCAGATCGCGCGCGAGGCCAAGCAGGCCGCCGACGCCCAGGCCAAGGCTGATCTCGAGGAGGCGTCCAAGATTGCCCGTGTCTAAGTGGGTGAAGACGCAGTGAGCGTGAGTGGCCGAGCGAGGTGGCCCGGCAGCACGCTCGTAGACCGACACACCATTCGGTTTTTGTAACATTATGCATTCTGCACACACACACAACTGAGCTAAATCTGGCAAATCACGGAATCTTGAGCAATGTACAACTGTGTTCTGGGCTTTTCGTCGTCTACATACTAGCCTCTAGGGCTTCCTTCTCGACCCAATCCTCGAGCCTCTCGAGCCCGTTCTTCCCCAACCCCTTCCACTCATGCTTGGCAATAGACCCCCCGCGCCGGTATCCCGCATTCATGTCCCAACACGTCGACATGAGGGTTGGTTCCTGGCTATGCCACGCGACGTCGCGGACGACTCGCTGGCGCGTGTCGTAGTACGGATCCTCCACTCTTGATGCCGGGGGCGGTTCGGGCGCCGACGGGTCGGTGTACCGCTCCGCTCCCTGGTGCCGAAGCGGTTGGGAGAGAGCACGGTCGAGGACATGCACGACACGTCCGTCCAGGGACCAGATGTGGATACGCCCATCGCTGCTGCCGCTGAAGACGTAGCTCTGGCCCGTGGTAGCGGCGGGAGAGAAGTGGCACCGGATCAGCGTACGCTCAACGCTGTGGCCGCGGTACGTCATGACGCTGCAGTCCCTCGGATGCGCAGCGTATTCAGGCGACTGGTACCCGCCGTGCCGGTAGTCGTACCCTGGCTTCCCGTACTCCTGGACCGCGTCCGGCTCGTCTGCGAATTCGCCCCAGGACCGCATCTTCCGCAGGTCGTACAGCCGGCACGCCTGGTCCTTCGAGTTGGCAAGCACGTACCGCCCATCGCCCTTTGGCGCCGTATAGGTAATGCCCTCAGTTGCGCCAACGAGCACGCCGCTGGGGGTCTGGGAAGAGTTGAGACTCCGCCGGTCCCAGATCTTGACGTATCCGTCATCGCTCCCCGAGACGAGGATGTTGGTGGATGACTCGTCCGCGAAACACACCGCGTTCACGTCGTCCCGATGCCCCTGCACGCAGAGACTGCGCCTGTCGCTCTCGACGTCGTACACCATGATGTTACCGCGGGACGCGCCGGCGACGATCTCCTTCCCATCGGCTGAGAAGCGGATGGACCACAGCCCGAAGGACTCGAAACCGTACCGCCGCGTCCGGTCGTGGAAGTCCAGGAGCGTCTGCTCGTCGTCCCCCGCCTCAGTGCTGAGCATGTACACGTGCGGCGTGATCGATGAGTAGATCATGCGGCGTCCTGCGCGGTCTGCGTCTGCGTCCGTGATCGTCCATTGCCCCTCGATGCCCTGCGTCGTCTTGATGCGGGACAGTGATGTCTCCTCCCGCGGCGCGTGCGTTGGTGCCGTCCCGCCCCAGCGCATGAAGGTGTCCTCGTCCTCCGAGTCGGACTCGAATTGGACCAGACTGGACAGAACGCCGGCGCTACCCCTCTCTTGACGCCTCGGTCGGCGCTCAGGCTCCGCCTCCGGCGCTCGACGTCCCCATGACTGCGTAGAGTACATGTGCAGTGTGAAATACTGCGTCGCAGAGTCTGGGTGTCAACTTTAGCCTCAGCACGTAAGCTTACAGAAGATGGAATCGTTGGGGCCGCAGAACTGCCCAACGTACGGCACACAGGGATACCGCGCCACAATTGTCCCGTTCGTGTTGGGGATGACGGGGTGGTCGAGCTCGCGCGAAGCGTGCGCGTACATGAATGTTCGGGGGAGATGCTGGCGATAATGTCGCTCGCTTGGCCGCTTTCTCCTCTTCGAAGCTGGCGCCTTCTCCTTCCCCTTCTTGTCCTCTTCTTCGCTGTTCTTTCGCCGGTGCTTGCGTACCCGGGGATCTTCACGCTCCATGATAGGTGGTGGGGCAGAGTACACCCATGGTCCGACTGGTCCGAACTCCCCTGATCGAAGCAGGGCAAGGCCGCGCGGGTCAGGCTCGGTCTGCACCTTCCACCACCGGCGTGGCTTCCGTCGCCGCGGGGCCGAGATGTGTGTGTGCCGCATAAGTTGGCGGACGAGGGTACTTCTGTGGTCTTCGGGCATGTTGGACGCCGAGTTGATGAGCGCCGCGAGTTCGAGCAACCGGACTGGCGTATAGTCATAGGTGCCTCCCTCACTTTCCTCTTCCTCGTCTTCGTCCTCGTCCTCGACGTCGAGACGGGTATGCGTCACATAAGTCCCGGGGATGGCGAGACCGTCCATATCTTCCTCGTCCATGTCGTCCATATCCCCCATGTCCTCATCGAGCTCGTCCACGTCCTCGTCGTCTAAGGCCCAGAGCTCCGCCGCGTCGTCCGCATACTCGGCAAAGTCGTCGTCCTCGTCGTAGCCCGGGACATAGTCTGGGTCAAAGTCTTCGTCAAAGGGGTCGTCCTCGGGCCAGCCGGACATGGTGCGTGTGGTGGATGGGCAGTGTGACTCGCGGAGATTACGATGTGTAATCGACCTCGAGGCTAGTCACGAGGCTCGCTGCGAGTTCGGGACCGGAGATCGCCGAGGTCTCCACTATCTCTGCCTCCACTCGCTGACATGTGCTCTTTGCTGTGCGTGATGCGGACGATCTCAAGGATGAATCTCGGATAGACACACTCTCCGGCTCGGGGAGAGATGATGCGTAGGGTACGCCTCCTGATCGCAGCGGGCAGCGACAGGCGTCAGCCAGTGCAGCCAGCGATGAAAGCCGTGGCTGCAGAGGCTGCAGTGGGTATTGGGGGCGATGTGAGCCTGGGTGGCTATTTCAGATCACGCCCATGACGTCAGTCCTCCGAACGCCTGGTATTCTTAGGCACTCTTCCTTCCAGGCTCCTCCAGACATCCCCTCAGCCCGGCTGTCCATCGAGCACATGTCCCTCCCACGGCCAGAGGAAAGGAAGGGGCAAACCGCGGAATGCAGACGCCAACAGCGTCAGAAGCGCGTCACTGGCCAGCCTGTACCAGATCATCACGGCATGCTCCTTGACCCCATTTCACAGCGGGCTATAAGAACTGCCGGCGGCTACGTGTTCACCTGTCTCCCAACAAACCTCACACCCAGCAAGATCTGTAGCCATGGCTGAGGAACAGAAAACTACAGTGAACGGCATCAACGTCGAGCAGCTCATCCAGGAGAGCCATGACCCCGACACGCCTCACAAGCACAAGAAGGGCCAGTACGTTTGTTCTCTGTCGGTTGGGAGTGTGCTCATCGATGTCCAGGTGGTACCAGGGCTGGTCGATGTATGACATCCCTTACGCATCGCGCTACGACGTGCAGGTCAACATCCCCGCGGACGATCTGCCCAAGGACGGCGTCGAGTCCAATGTCGTGTACCAGATGCTCCATGACGAGCTCACGCTGGATGGCAACCCGAACTTGAACCTGGCGTCTTTCGTCCATACTTGGGTGCCTGATGGTGAGTAGAAGAGCGAGGCAAGGTGAAGCCTAGTCAGCGCAGAGGCGTAAAGAGGTGTAGATAGGAGCAGAGCGTAGCGGCGGAGCGGGGTCTTAGCGGCCATATTGGTGTTGGTGGGAAGCAATAGAAGCAACCGAGGAGGCGCTGGAGGAAAGGCGTTGAGCTGACCCAGGCAGAGTGCACCCGCCTCATGACCGAGAACCTGACCAAGAACCTCGTCGACCAGGATGAGTACCCCGCCTGTACCGAGATCCACAACCGCTGCATCGTAAGTCAGAGGTCTGCCTGGGCAGGGCGGAGGTGCGACCATGCCCCAACCCCCCCGGCTAACTGAGGCGGCAACTATTGAGCCACCCGCTGACACTTTCAGAGCATGATCTCGGGCCTGTGGAACCATCCCAAGAACGCAACACCCATGGGCACGGCGACGACTGGCTCCTCAGAGGCCATCATGCTAGGCGGCATGTCGATGAAGCGCCGGTGGCAGGAGAAGATGAAGAAGGCGGGCAAGGATATCCACAACCCCGGCCCGAACATCATCATGGGCGCCGAGGCGCAGGTTGCGCTCGAGAAGTTCGCGCGGTACTTTGAGGTGGAGGCGCGCCTCATGCCCATCACGGAGGAAAGTCATTATGTCATGGATCCCGAGAAGGTGTTGGACTACTGTGATGAAAACGTAAGTGCCTTCCTCTTCTCTTCCTACGTTATGGTCTGCAGTCGATTGGGCTGGATTCGGGTGCTCAGGTCCTACTGGGGGTTAGCATGCGCCCCTCTCTGCGCCCGGATTGATCCACAGATCTTCTTGAGTGACCGGCAAAGTGGCACCTCCACCGCCACCCATCCTCCTCTCCACGACACATCTCACTCGTTTCTGCGCCGTTTCTCAACTTCTTCCATCGTTCCCGAGGCTCACATCTGCGAAGACGATTGGATGCTACTGCATATTAGGATCGACCTACACTGGAGAGTTCGAAAACGTCAAAGCAATCGCAGACAAGCTCGACGAGTACGAGAAGAAGACGGGAATCCACATCCCGATCCACGTCGACGCGGCCAGTGGCGGCTTCGTCGCGCCCTTCGTCTACCCCGACCTGGAGTGGGACTTCCGCATCCCGCGCGTGTGCTCTATCAACGCCTCGGGTCACAAGTACGGCATGTCGACCGTCGGTGTCGGATGGTGTATCTGGCGCTCGGACAAGTATCTACCCAAGGAGATGATCTTTGAGCTGCACTACCTAGGCGAGACGGATTATAGCTTCAACCTCAACTTCTCGCGACCCGCTCACCCGATTCTGGGACAGATGTTCTGCTGTAAGTGCTGCTTTAGATTGGTCAAGACGAGAGGAAGGTTCCGGGAGGTTGGCGGGGAGAGGTGTGCTGAGGTTGTGTCAAGTGCCACAAGGATCGACACCAGGCACCACCTCCCGTCCACTGCGCTTCTCCTCCCCTTCCTTCCCTCATGACGCCGCGACATTGCTGACACCCAGTCCTCAACCTCGGCTTCAGCGGCTACCGCCGCGTGATCCACGCCGACCTGACGAAGGCGCGCATCCTGTCCCGAGCCTTGGAGAAGAGCGGGCTCTTCACGATCCTGTCCGAGATCCACATTCCCGTCGACAACCCCAAGACCAAGGACGACACAGACCCGACGTACTACCGGCCTGGTCTGCCCGTCGTTTCTTTCCGATTCACGGACGAGATCAAGGCCAAGTACCCGCACGTGCAGCAGCGCTGGGTGCAGGAGCAGCTGCGCGCGATTGGCTGGATCGTGCCCAACTACGCCCTGCCCCCCGCATGCGAGAAGACGGAGATCCTCCGTGTCGTCGTCCGCGAGAGCCTTAGTGGGGACCTCGAAAGGAAACTCATCACCGACATCATCAAGGTCACGGAGGGCCTGCTCAAAGGCGAGGGACCCAGTTATCCCATGTCACAGGCTACCAAGAGCCCGCCGCACGCTACCCGGCCCCGCAGGACGGAGAATCACAAGGATCATGAGAAGATTTCGAAGCACACCAAGGCGCACAACCATGTTTGTTAGTGGCCGTGTGTTAGTGCAGTAGAAAGAAGTGCAAATGTACATGAAATGCTATGCCGTATACAACAGTTGCTTGCGGGACGCCAGAGCCTACTCCTCTACAACCTCGTAGTCGACGCCGATGTACTCTCCACAGCCGGGACAGCCAACGACATCGACACCGTCCTCCAACTCTGGGACGGTGATGACATAGTCCTGCCCACAACGACACTCGAGCGTGTACTCTTCTGGCTCGTCCTCGTCGGGTTTCGGCGTGAACTCTTCCAACGAGACGTACTCTCGTATCCGCGGTCCCTTGGGCTCGGGCACATCACGACACGAGGTGGAGGCAAAGTACTGAGCGTCGAACTCTTTCCGCCGGCTGGGATCGGAGAGCACCGCGCGGGCTTCATTCACGAGAACGATGTCGACGGGGGATACATCGCCCGCTCGTCTTTTGTCGGGATGACTCTGCCATTGTCAGTTTCAGCTGCTGGGAAGATGAAGCTCAAGGGGCGTGCAAGGTGCCCCTCGGGTCAGTAAGTTTCAGACGTACCAGGAGCACAAGACGACGCCACGCGCGAGTGATCTCTGCTGGGGTCGCTGTCGGGTCGACGCCGAGCACGGCGTAGTAGTCGGGAAGCTGGGCCATGGGCTCGTTGTCAGCCCGCTCGGTCAGCAGGGCAGCGTGCGGGAGTGCGGAACAGGAGGTGAGGGGTGACGGATTCGAACTTTTTGGGTGGCAAAGAAACATGACGAGCCAGGGGCGGCGCGTGCACGGCCGGCGTTATTCGACCCACCCACTTTAAAGATTGAACGGCGACCTCTGCCCATCCCCTCGTCGGCTCCTCGCGCTCGACTCGTCTTCGCGTCGCCGACAGAACATCCTTCCACCACCCTTTCTTCTTTCCCACCTTTTGCAACCCACAACCCCAAAACAGTAGCTTGCCCAACGCTACTGATCGCATCTCCGCCCTTCAGTCCCCCACTCAGTTCCCGTATACCCCGTTGTCGCAAGATAATTCTTTCCGGAATCGAGTGACCCACCTGCAGGCCTTTTGTTTGTTTGTGTACCAAAAATCTCCGTGAGTAGTAACCCTCCGTCGCGTTCGACCGGCACCACTCATTGCTTCCTTTGCCACCGGCTGACACCCTCCTCAGCCTGTTTAGATTCATTTATAGTACGCGCTTCATTGCAAGCACCCGTTCTCACCACCGCCCAGATGACCGACGCCGCTCCCGAGACTTCGTCGCCTGCCGCACCTACCCCTGCTGCTGCCGCCGCTTCGACGTCGACCACCCCGAAGACTACCGCGCCGAAGCGCAAGACGAAGTCGCGCCGCAAGACTCGCCGTCGTGACGGCTCCGACTCGGACGCAAGCTCTGATGGAAGTGTCTCCGACGCTGCTGCCAACGCTGCACCCAAGTCTGCCAAGGGCAAGGGCAAGGCGAAGCAAAAGCCATTGTTCCCCGAGTCGTCCCACACCACCCCCTTAGTGTGGGCCGACGCCGACGTCTCGCAAAACGAGATTGTGTCCTTCGACTTTGGCGACAGCAGCAGCAAGAGCACCAAGCCCGCCGCCCCCGCTCCCGGCAAGCCGCAGCGCGAGTTCACCGAGGAGCAGAGGAAGCGGCACGAGGAGAAGCTTCGCATCAAGAAGGAGAAGCAGAAGGCGAAGCGCAGGGCGGCGAAAGAGGCCAAGGCCAAGGAGAAGGAGGCCGCGGCCGTGAAGGACAGCAAGCCGAAGGACGATGCTGAGAAGACCGACGCCGCCTCAAAGGCTCCGCAACCCAGCAAGGAGGACGCGTCGCTTGCCGCTTCCACCTCGGCCCTCAAGCTTGACGATCCCGCGCCTGCCCCCGCCTCGGTTCCCACGTCAACACCAGCTTCTGCACCCTCAACCTCTCCCCCGACCGCCGCTGCTACCGCTACGACCACTCCCGCCGTTCGTCCGAACCCGCCGTTCGCTCCCCACCGCCCGCTGCGCGAGCGACTGTCGAACCCGCCCGAGGGCCGCTTCGCGCCCCGCCCGCCCCACTGGGCTAACGACCAGCGCCAGCCTGTCCGACCTATGCCGGACTTCTGGCGCGGGCGTGGTGGACCCCGCGGCATCCCCCGTGGTGCGTTCCGCGGCTTCCCCCGCGGTCGTGGGCGCGGTGGGTTCGGCCCCTTTGGACCTGGTGGGCCTCACTTCCGCCCGCCATTCCGACCCCAGGGCCCTCCCCACGGACCGCCAAACGCTGTTAACGCCGCTGTGGCGAACAACGCCTCCAGCACCCCGCCCGCCAACGCTCCGTCTGCGCCGCGCGCCATGATCGACTCCTCCGCAGCTTCGGGCTCAGGAACGACACCGGCATCGGAGCAGCCCGAGACGACCGAGACTGCGAAAACTACGGAGCCGGAGTCCGCCGACAAGCCGCAGCCGACGCCAGCTCAGCCGCAACAGCAGCAACCCGCTCAGCCGCAGCAGCCTGTCGTTCCTCCTCAGAGGTTCCGACCGAACATGCCTCGGCCTGACGGACGATGGGGCCACGACGGCTTCCACCAGCACATGCGGGAGGATGCCTTCCGTGCGAACCGTGGTATGCGCGCTCGGGGACGTGGACGGGGTTTCGCTCCTCGTGGCGGCTTCCGGCCATTCTTCAACCACCCCGGACACCTGCCGACGCCAGAGGTGTCGCCCGATCGTGCCGAGAAGCCCGCTGCTACTGCAGCTGCCCCCGCCGCGCCCGCTGCCAAGCCGACGGAGAGTGCCTCGATCGAGGCGCTGCTGGATGACTCTGGTGCCGTCACTGTGCGGTTGCCGGGGGAGACTGAGACTGTGGCCGTTGACCCCGTGCCCGTCGACACCCGCCCGCCCTCTCAGCCAACGGACCTTGTGTCACAGTCGCCTCTGCCGCCGGCGTTCACCCCCTCGAACCCTTCTCCCGGACCGTACTCTGACGCCGGCTCAATGAGCTCGTCGGGTTACGTTGGTCCGATCCCCGCAGAGTACTACGGTGGTGTCGCTTTCCGCCCTCCTCCCTACCGTGGCTTCCAGTCGTTCACGCCTGAGCCTTTCCAGCCTGGACACGCCTCGCACCCATCGCATGCGTCTCGCGGCTCGTTCTCTGGCTTCTTCAGCGGCAGCCCGATGGATCCGCGCGCCGGCTCTCCGTTCAACCCGTACGCGCCCGGCTTCGTTATGCCCACTGCGGTGGGCAAGGATGTGACGGGTGAGCCGAAGAGCCCTCATTCGGAGGGCACGGACTCTATGCCTGGTCAGATCCAGACGCCTGAGTTCGCGATGGCTCCGTACTACTACAACCCATACGCTGAGCAGCCGATGGGTCAGATGGGCCAGATGGGCGGTATGGGAGGCGTGTTCTACCCGCCGCCGCAGGGGTACTGGCCGCAGCAGTATGAGCAGGGGATGTACGCTGGATTCGAGGGCGAGTACCAGAACCAGCAGGGACACCAGTTCTAAGAGCAAAACCTTTCAGCATTCAAACCAAACCAAAGCCTTAATTAAGATAAAACTAGACTGTATGAAAACACCAATGCAATGCATCATCATCTCATCGTTCCGTATCTTCCTTCCTTGGTGGTTTGTTTTGATGAAAGCAGTCTGGAGCCAGTTGAAACAACGTTGAGCGGAAGCAAAGTTGGGTAAGGGAGGGTGGGGTGCCTGAAACGACCTGACGCGGATGCCGCCACCGACGCGCGCGTTGACACTGCGAGTCCACGACACTGACCATCCGGCGACCACCACGCTAGATACCTGTCTTCCTCGACTTCAACTTGCAGTCAACACTCCCTTCCCTCTCGTTTTCACCCAACAGGCGACAGACGATCACAAACCCACTCATCTCTTCACATCAACATCAGACGGCGGCGACCAGCATGCAGGCATCAGGTCTGCTGACGCCGCGTCCCTCCCGCGTGCCCTCAGGCAGCGGGGCACGCACACCAACAGCAGCCGGCCCCTCATCAAATCCGGCAGACTCAGTGGACCTGTGGGAGGACATTCTGCGCAGTGCGGACCGGGCCAAGACGCACGCGCACAAGAACATTGTGCTGCTCGCCGAGCGTCATCGCGGACGCACACATCTGCTCGACAAGCTGGCGGGGAAGCGCAGACAACGGCCCGAAGGTGCCTCGGCACTGGCTATCGGGTATCAGGTTCTTGAGAGCGAGGATAGGGATGAAGGTAAGCTGTTTCCTCGTGGGCTTCAGCTGACAGACAGACGCTGCGCCGCCCGTGTCCGTGTTCTACCCGCCATCATCGCACCCGACCTTGCTCAAGCTTGTTGACACAGCGCTTCCGCCGAATCCTCTACCTGTGAGTTGCAACGAGGAAGGCATGAGCTAACAAACAGGACACGGCCGTCGTCATTGTGCTCGACTGGACCAAGCCGAGCAGCATGGTGCGCGAGCTCCTGACGTGGCTGTCGTGGGTCGACGGCTGGGCGCAGCGTGTCAGCAAGGACACTGACGAGATGCGAGACCGATGTGAGTTGTCTTGATTCAGCTGCTAGTACAATTCAACTAACCCCCAGTGCAAGCACATCTGCAGCATTACACCGAGCCTCCAGCCCCAGGCACGCCAGCACCGACAAAAGCGCTCGGCACAACGCTCCTTCCCCTCGGACCGGGGACGCTGACGCTGAACCCGGCCGGCGTCCCGATCATCGTGGTTTGCACGCGCGCAGACCAGATGGACTCTGTCGGCGACGAGATGGGCATGAAGGGCGGGAGCTGGGAGGAGCGCACAGACTGGATCCAGCAGGTGCTGCGCACGATCTGTCTCTCGTACGGCGCGGCGCTGTTCTACACCTCGCAGACGCAGCCGCAGACCTACACGCTGTTGCGGGACTATCTCGTGCACCGGCTCTACACCACTCCAGGGGCCAGCGGGGAGCCCGTCGCCCGATATCCATTCGCGCACCGCGCCAATGTGCTTGATCGGGACGCCGTCCTTGTCCCCGCGGGGTGGGACAGCTGGGGGAAGATCAACGTGCTGAGGGAAGGCTTCGACCTGCAGCGCGTGCACAATGCGTGGGAGTCGTCGATCAACCGTTTCGGTCAATCAACAGACGCAGACGAGGAAGCCATCGATGACCTCTGGACAGCCATGGTGCCGGATACAGAGAGGCCGAAGAACCGGAACGACGGCGCGATCACAACCACATCAGAGGGGGAACAGGCCTTCCTCGCCAAGCAACTCGAGGCACTCATGAAGGACCCGAACCGCGACCCGAGGGCTAGTTTCCGACACGCCGTCAACAGTGCGGCGGCGAATGAGGGCGAGGCTCCGCAGCGCTTCGGAGGCGTCGTGGGACCCATGGGCGCCGGTGGCCTGAACCTCCCGGGCGTCGAGAAGGCTATGGCAGAGATGGAGGGCGGGGACGACGTCAAGGAGCGCTTTGCAAGGATCGCGAGGAGGGTGAGTCTTGGGTCGTTGGAAGCAGTCCCGAGGTCGTTGGAGGCTGGTCGCGAGTCGACGACCGCCATGCAGTCCAGCTAAACGGCGATGTTTGTGAAGGGAAAGCTGACAACCACAGCAAGAAGGCAAGCCTCAGAGCCCGCCAAATGAGCGACCAGCCGTGCCCAACGAGGCACTGCACAACTTCGTAAGTGCTCCTTCCGCGCTGCTCAGCTCCTCTTTTGAAGCTGCTAGCTGACAATCCCAGTTCCAGGGCCTGCTCGCCAAGAAGTCGGGCGGCACGCCGACCCAGACGCCGACCAAGTCGAAGTAGACCCGCTCGAAGTAGACCCGGTGCTCGAATCACTCGTTCGACAGTGGGCATAAGTCATGCCTTCACCAAACGATACATAGCATCCACAACCACGACTTTCGGCAAGACAGCCGACCAAAGCTTAATAATGTGTTATTCCTGTGCATAGAGACGACCCCGTGATAGGATGTAGTAGGGTTTCATGTACAGTGTGCAGCTACCCTCCGCGATGGCAGGGAGTGAGGGATAGCATCGAACTTGTCTGACGTCGAAACGATTTTGGAAGGGCTCAGCATGTCATTTGGTGCGGCCGCCTAGCCCAATCAATGCAAGCGATACATTTCTCTATAGCGCCTCCTTCCTCTCGACCTTCCTCGCTGGCGTTCTACAGACGGAGCAGCTCACGATCGCTCGCAGCGCTTCCGCCCGCGACTTAGGTGAGGGACTTCTTCCCCTTCTGCTCATACTTGTAGAAACCCTCTCCACTCTTCCGCCCCAGCTTGCCCTGCGCGACGAGGTCCTGGATCAGCGTGCCCTGCGGCTCGACGTATGCTTTGGGGATGTAGCCCTGCTCGGCGCGCTTGACCCAGCCCTTGCCGACGAGGAGGTTCGTGTCTGTCTTGTTAGCTTCGAACGTTGTCGCGAGCTGGGAAAGGGAAGGGAAGGGAAAGAGAAGGGAAGTGAATGAGAAGAGGGCTGTGCAGGGAAGAATGGAAGAATTGGGGGGGGGTGAGGACAAAGATGAAGGAGGAACTCACCGAGACCGACATAGTCGAACAGTTCGAAGGGCTGTTTGTCAGCTTTTTTGTTCTGTCTCTCAAGCTTCGCGATCCATCAAGGGTCCACCGCCTCTGCGGGCGGTGTACGTCCAGAAACGGGCGTTGACTCGTGCGTCGAGCCTCTGAATGAACTCACGCCCATGGGGTGCCCGGCACCCAGCTTCATGGCGGTGTCGACGTCCTGGAAGGTGGCGTCTCCGCGTTCGACCATGCGGATCGCCTCGCGGTTCAGCGGCATCAGGAGCCGGTTCACGATGAATCCGGGCGTGTCCTTGGCGCGGATCGGCTTCTTCTTGAGCGACTTGCCAAAGGCGTAGAGCGCGTCGTCGACCTCGGGCAGCGTGTCTTCCGTGCGGATCACCTCGACGAGGCGCATGACGGGGACGGCTGAGTGTCAGCTTGGCGTTCAGAACCCCTTAGCTTGTTGCCCTTGTGGCCCCCTTTCCACAAGATTGGAAAGGAGGGGCCGGAATGGGTGCGATCGTGTGGGAAACAGGGAAAAGGGGAGGTGATCGGCGCCCTTGTCCTTCGAGCTTCAGCCGACTCACGATTGAAGAAGTGTAGACCGCCGAAACGCTTCTTCCTCTCCTGCGGACACTTGGCGTTGATCTCCTTGATAAGGAGACCGCTCGTGTTCGACGTAAAGATGCACGAAGGCCTGGCGTCAGCTGCTGAAAGAGAGTTCAAGCTTACTTTGCAACGGTGTCGAGATATTTGAAGAAGTCCTGCTTAATGGCAAGGTCCTCGATAATCGCCTCGATGACAAGGTCAGCGTCCTTGACGGCTTCGGCGCTGAGGTCAGCTCACATGAGACTGCGAGGTAGGAAGCTGAAGGTGGTTCTTGGCCCCAGCCGGATGGCAGAGTCCCCCGAACAACTCACCGGTCAGTGGTCGTCTTGATGGCCTTGACGATGCCGTCGATGATGGGCGCCGTGTCTGTGCCCTCGGGTGCCATGTGCTTCGCAATGCGCTCAGAGGACTTGCGAATGATAGCGAGGCCCTTCCTGTCTGTCAGCTCGCAAGTTTGTTCGACTGAGCTCACTCGAGCGCCTTGTCGTTGACGTCCCAGAGGCGCACGTCGTATCCCGCAAATGCCGCGACCTGCGCAATACCAGCGCCCATCAAGCCCGCGCCGTACACAGCAACGACCTTGATCTCGGGCTTGGCGATGCCTGAGCCAGAGCCCGATGCGGGGGCAGTTGAAAGATGGGACTGGATAGTCTGCAGACGCTTTGTGGCCGACATTGCTGCTGCTGAATGATGGAGTGGAGTGAGGGAAGGCGACAAAATGAGGTGAAGTGCGGTTGTGGGCTGGAATGTTGTCACTTGCCGACGGGCGGCGGCGTTGACCGGTCAAGTAACCGGATAGCCGGCGCCCGGTCATTCACTAGCGCGGGGGATCCACTCCCTGCTCCATGTCGTGCGTTGGCCAAGAATGTCAAGAGACTGCGGTTGGTGAACGTGGTGGCGAGGATGCGGCTGATGACAAGTACAGTTCCAGAGAAGGAGGAGCATTGTGCAAAGAACATGCGGATGCAAGAAAACGCGGAGGGGCGACGGAAGGAGCACCAGGGCACGTTTCAAGAACCACAGGCCGCGGCGAAGGTCAAACAAAAGGAAGCCTAGCCTCGGGCGTCATGGCGCTAAACCATGCATCCATCCATCATCAGTTAGTGGCACTCCTGGGCTGCTCTGCTCACAACACCACCCTACTCATGTCTTCCTCATCGCAGAAAGAACGCACTGCCTCCCCAACATCCAAAAGAGTTACTTCGTGCCCCCACTCAGAATCGAACTGAGATCTAGAGATTGCAACTGAGCATATGAGACTCGCGTACTAACCATTATACTATAGGGGCCGTGCTTCTCGAAGCCGATGTCGAGACATCCGCCGCGTCGCCTATCAATCCGCCCGTAGAAACGAGAGTGTTGCAAGCAGGAGACTGAACGAACGAACGATCGCGAACGAGCCTGTACGGCCGTCGAAGGATGGGAATGCCAGAGAACATCAGGTGAAACAGAGGACATTGCAACGCCTACCCCACGCGTTTGTGGCGCCCCAATTTTCCGCGGGCAATCCAACGTAACTTATTCCGATTCTGCCAACGGACATCCTTCAAGACAACCACTGTCCTTCCCCAATTGCTACCGACTCCACGCTTTGGAGTGGTTACAGATGCATCACTTGGCACCGAAAGCGGCCCCGAACGTCCCTCCAAGCGATCGGCGCCCAACAAGCCTCGGGATGATAGCTCAGTTGGGAGAGCGCGAGAGTGAAGCTTCAGAAGTCAATTCTTGAGGTCGGGCGTTCGATCCGCCCTCGTCCCATGTCATCACTTGCCTCGCCTGATCCTCCGGGAGATGGTTCTAGAGGCCTTTGGTTATTGCTTTTGGACCGGAGAGAGGTGGTCGGCGGCAGTTCATCGGAGTCACGCGGACCGCAGAGAGCATGGAGCCACAGACAGCACCCTTGTAAGCGGCTTGGAAGTGCAGACGGCGAGGACCCATACCTCAGCTCGGACGCATACACGCTCACTGTCACAACGGTATGGTGCTAGATTACGCGTTTCCAGCCGGCCGACTCAGCCAGCGTACACGCTTTTGCGACTCGCACCTTACGGTACCCTTGTCCATCACTCAGACGCGGTAAGGTCCCCAGTCGATCTCGAAGCTCTATCACCAGGGTCCAGGGCCAGATCAGTTCGCGTCATCGTGTGTGGCAGCCAACCCACCACTTCCAAGTCGGGTCATGTCCACCATCAGCTTGCGCGTTGTGTGTCCACATCACGAATGGCTGGAAGCACGCAGCACACAAGGAGCAGGTGCCGCTGATGCTTAGAGAGCTCAGGAGGGGTGTGCAGTCTTTCTCGTTCGATTTCTACTTTCTCTTCTCCCCCTATCCTCATCAACAATTCTATCCTTCCAACACTCAACCACTCCTCCTACTCTCCGTCATCGATACGGTTTCGAAACCACACGAGTTCTGGAGCCTTCCGACCTTGCTCACACAGCACCCTCCGTAGCAGCAGTCAAGATGGTCCGCCGCGGCCCAGGAGGCGCCTGGACTGAAGACACCAGGTCCACGATCTACTTTCCTGAGGATGTAATGGACACATACGTCGGCCAGTGGCATCAGACCAACCGTCGCCCAGCCGTTCTCGGTAACAAGGGCGAGCGTAGCCGCTGGATCATGGTTGGCCTGCTGCTCTGTTGCTTCATCGTCTGGATCGTCAGCTGCTGTAAGTTGAACTTTTCCCGGCCTCCACTGACCCCGACCCCAGTCACGGCCGTAGGTCCCCAGATGCACTCTTCGTGCATGCTGCACATCCGCAGCGAGCCTTACGTTTCCGGTCCCGAGGGAGTCGACCTTTGCTTCGGGCTCCACGGCTACTACGACCGTTCAACCAACACCACCATCTCCCAGCACGGGTACAACATCATGGAGGTCGTGCGCAACGCGACTGACTACCCTGACCTGAACATGAAGCTCGGCCCTGTCACGCGCGGTTTCGGCATGACCTACTTCTGGACCGGTGAGTGCACCTCCTCATCAGCGCTGACCCCAGTGATTCTGTTCTTCTACATTGGCGCGCTTGCCGCTGACGTCTTCCCGTCCCTGCCCGACCAGCAGCCCCTGTCCGGGATTGGCACCACGGTCCACTTCGTCCTCATGTTCGTCAACATCATCCCGGTGGCGATCAACCTCTCCGTCTTTGTTGGTGTGCGCAACACGCTCATCCAGCAGGGCAAGGAGCACGCGGGCGCCTTCAAGGTCTCTCCTGTCGGCGCACTGGCCTGGCTTCAGCTCCTGTCCCTGTTCGTGTTCTGGGGCGCCCTCGCGGCAGCCCTCCTCATGGACTTCCGCGAGGACATCTTCGAGCAGAGGTCTCACGAGCTCCGTCCCCCGCCCGCCAACCGCCGCTTTGGACCTACGGCCGACGCTCACGCTTTCCCCTACTACTTCCACACTCAAGCGGGTATGGATGTGACCACCCCCGTTACGCCTCCTTCGTCAATCTACGTACCTGGAGGCATGGAAGTTCATCCTCGCCAGGCCTTCGGAGAGGACTGGCATCGTCACCAGTCCTAAATTGGCATTGGGGTCTCATCCGCCCCAGTCTGCACTCTCATAGACTCGCCATCCCTACCCGCTGCGCGACGCACAGCTACAAACCATGTTGTGTATCCTCCCGTAAAGCTCCATTCATCATACCCCAGACTCCCGTTACCCCGTCCGCTACCATTAATGCGCAACTGAAAGGAAGCGTTTCGCCCGTACATAATTGAATTGAAACTTTCCAAAATCCCCCCAAATAACTCGAACTGCCTCTGCCGTACTCATGCCCGTCGTTTCCGTAGTTTCTATGCATTCTGAAGCAAGTGAATGATTGTGCACGTGTTTGAAGGTCATAGGACAAAGATGATGCACTGTCGAACGGGCCGCGGGGGTGCTGTGTGTTTATCCCGCGGCGGAGTGCCAAGATGTTTGCTCATCTTGTCCGAGATGCAGCGACGTTGCGCATCAGGAGGACTAGGTAGACGCCAATCATCGCCCCGCTTTGCAATTCCAGCTCCGACATCATTTGCTGTGCCACTCAGAATCTGTTGATGCGCTGCTCACAGTCCTATTGTTAAACTGTCAGACCTGCAAAACTGTTCTGGACAGTCGCGCGATGTCGTCCATCATCGTGGGGCTATCGAGCGGCACGGCTTCCTCGACGGTGTCTGGGCCACTATCCCAGTCCTGATGCGGTAGTAGAGCAGTTTCATAGCTGGACCCAGAGTCCGGATGCTCTTTGCGGTCGTATATGAGAGACACCTCTCGGCGGCCGGGGCCTGAGGTGGCCCACCGCTGTCCGTCTCTGTGCACCAGCGGGCGAGAAGACGGGGCATCACTATTTGCATCACCATGCGGCCTTAACCCATCGGGTGGTCGCATGCACACAAGAGCCTCGAGGTGTTGCGCTCTCCATTCCTCATGGTGGTACAGCTGCGCTGACAGCTTTGGCACCCTGCTCCAGCCTCGCACGCTCGCCCCCTCTTTGCGGCCAGACTGGCGCCGCAGCCGGTAAGTCCGTTTTGTGCACCAGCAATCCCCTTCCGAGCCACCGTTTAAAAGGACGTATTAGTCACCCCTCACTCTTCCGACTCATTTCTCCTCCTCTCTGCTCATTTCCGTGTCCCTATCCTTTGCCCTATCTAGTCGAGCTCTTTCCAACACTCGACGCATTTTCCACCGAACCCTCCGTCACCTTCTCCGTCTGCACAAACAGAGCAACATGGAGCAGGTTCACAACGGCGGCGTCCCGCAGGCGCGCTTCCCTAACTGGAGCCACGCCCGGGTCCGCCATCTCGCTAGCACGACCTACGCCATGGTCACCGTTGGCCTCCTCCTCGCATGGACTCTGTTCATGCTCTCGTCCTGTGAGTTCATTTGTGTGGTTAGAGCTCGACGCCATTCCGCCTCCTTGGATAACTTTCGCTAACTCCAGTTTCCGGCATCATCGCCACTGATCTCTGCCTTCTCTCCGTCCGCGAGTCGGCCATTGGTGGCACCAGCCTCTGTTTCGGCACCCTTGGGTACGCGCAGCGCATCGTGCACGACCCCATTCGCCCCAACACAGATGAGCTCATCCGCACCGTCGAGGATATCGGGTACAACGTCACCCACGCTGTGTGGGAGTCCTACGGCGTCGCCATCAATGACAAGTGGGCTCTGCATACCCGTGGCCTTGTCATGTCGCCCGTCGCGGCCGGCGCTATGGCTTTCGACTTTGCCTGCCATCTTGGCCATCACCCGGTTGGCTCTCACGCCCTTGCAATCCTTATAACCTTAATCACGGTGGTTACCGAATGGATCGTCTTCGACGGGGTCCGCATTGACATCAAGACCAACGCTCCCGGACTGGAAGTCTCGGCTCTTGGTCTCGTCCTCAAGCTCCAGCTCGCCGCCTTCATCATGATGTTCCTCGGCATGCCTCTTGTCTGGCTCAGCAAGGAGCTCCACTTTGAACTCCTCCTTCGCAACGATGAGCTTATTGCCAACATGCCTGTCGGCTTGGAGGTCGCTCCGGACGGTGGTAATACTGGTGGCACTGCTCACGGCGATCGTTTTGCTGACGTGGCCCCCTCCGACGGCCGCATCGAGATGCCTCGCTGCCGCACCCCTCCTCCGCCCCTCGGAGCTCCCCGCGCCTCGCCGTCCGATACCTCGTCGCGTTCTCGCTCTCCGTCGCCCCCTCGTACTCCCTCTGCTCAGATCCGCCGTGGCCGTCGCACCTGACATGGAGACCGTCGAGATTCAGTCGGGTGCCCCCTGTAGCAACGGGCGCGAGTCAATCGGCGCCGCCGACGGTGAGATCGGCCGTCCCCACGACATTATGATCGGCGGCGGTGCTGCCAACGACTTCCTCGAGCCTACGGAGGTGCCGACTGGTCCTCGTCCCCTTCCCGCCGACATGACCCCGCCCCGGGCCAGAGTCGCCCAGTGGAGGCAGACGACTACCGACGCCGTCGACCCCCGTGACCTTCCCCGTTGGAACCACGATGCTCCTGCGGAGTGAGGCGCCAGACGAGCCCACGCTGCGCCAACTCTCTGCAGGGCATTAATAATCAATCGCGAAGGGTTAGTCATGACTGACAACCTATGTAGTGCAGGGAGGGTGGACGAAGATGGAGGTCCATATGCAACGACTGATGGCGAGGGGACCCTGGAAGCACCCTGATATTATCACATGCGCCGCGGATTGAGGCAAAGAGTGACCGACCTCAAGTTATGTCGTCTCCTGCACTCCTGACCCAGTATTGCTCGGCGGACTCACAACTTGGCTTCATTGCCAACGCACATGATTGAGGCGGACAGCTCAGTGTCGCACAGGCCATTTCAGCGAGGTAAGATGGCGCGGACTCTGTGGCATATCACCCAATAGGCATAGATGCATAGATGTAGCCATACACGTGGGTTGAAACAGGTGGATTTGGTCAGACGCCAGTACAGTGCATGGCACTGTGAGTTCGCGACCGTGGGAAAGGCAAGCTCCGACCCCATTTTCGACAGTTTCGATACGTCAACCGTTGGAAACGTTGTTGCGGTTCTTCCTCACCTGATAAGACCCATCCTTACCTTTGCAACCATGAAAGTCCTTGTCTCCCCGGTGACCTAGGATAAGTCGCGTCTGAGAAGACTAACGCTCTCTCCCACTCTACACGCGCCTTTTTGTCCTATCTGGCCTCACTCCCGTAGAGAGGCCTTTTCTAGTTCCTTCGGTGCCGCCCATCGGTCCCGTTGTTGAAGTTAATAGGTTCCCCCTCTCTCTCTTTCCCCGAGACGCCATACAAAACGCCCTGGTGGAGAGTTTCCACCCCGTGGAAACTTCCCACGGTGGCCCTCGGCTCACCGGTCCGTGATTAGTGCTTATCTTTCGCTCTCTCAGTCATGCTTCTGCCCTCCCTGGACCCCAGCGCCCGAATCCTCCACAGCGGCCCCATTGCTCGGTGATCTGTCAAACCTGGACGTTCAGATGGAACTGAAGGGGGCTTTGACATTCATGGGAGACCGACTACCCATGCACCGCCACGATTTCCTCGAAGTCCCCGTCGGTGCCCTATGGTGTGAGGAGACATTGTCGAGCCAAGCACTTCGAGAGGCAGGCGAAGTGATCAACCGGCTCTGTGAAAGGATCACCACCATCGGCGAGGAGCACACAATCGATCAAGTGAGGGATGCGGTGCCGCGGCTCACGAAGATGGAGTGGTACAACGATGCCTGCCTCTTTGTGCTGATATCGGCGTTGATCCATCAGCC
>NW_014040904.1:39345-118576 GCF_000293215.1 Trichosporon asahii var. asahii CBS 2479
CATTTTCGACAGTTTCGATACGTCAACCGTGGGAAACATTGGGACTGCGAGGGGCAAGCTCCGACCCCATTTTCGACAGTTTCGATACGTCAACCGTGGGAAACATTGGGACTGCGAGGGGCAAGCTCCGACCCCATTTTCGACAGTTTCGATACGTCAACCGTGGGAAACATTGGGACTGCGAGGGGCAAGCTCCGACCCCATTTTCGACAGTTTCGATACGTCAACCGTGGGAAACATTGGGACTGCGAGGGGCAAGCTCCGACCCCATTTTCGACAGTTTCGATACGTCAACCGTGGGAAACATTGGGACTGCGAGGGGCAAGCTCCGACCCCATTTTCGACAGTTTCGATACGTCAACCGTGGGAAACATTGGGACTGCGAGGGGCAAGCTCCGACCCCATTTTCGACAGTTTCGATACGTCAACCGTGGGAAACATTGGGACTGCGAGGGGCAAGCTCCGACCCCATTTTCGACAGTTTCGATACGTCAACCGTGGGAAACATTGGGACTGCGAGGGGCAAGCTCCAACTGCATTTTCGGCCGATTCGCAACTGTCACATGTGCCCTCAATCCGTGATGCGGGATGAACCAAGGATGCTTTTTCGCAGCTAGATGACGCTCCAAAATGTGTCAAGCACATCTACAGTAGATCTTGCAGAACTCCTATGCCGCCAAGGTATTTCTGCTGTACTGTAGCCGCCATTAGAGCAAGAGCAAGACTGTCCAGAGCACGCTACACCACTACAGTTCTCTAGTGAGAGTATTCGGGTGAGTGTTTCAGTTCCAGTATCGGTGCGAGTTTTGGTGGCAGTTTCAGTGACAACTTCAGTAGTGAGCGGGTGAGAGCTTTTCAAGCCCATCTTTGGTGAGAGCTCTGATCATGTGGCCGTCAGCCCTGGCCCCGCCCCGACACGGAGGCGTACAACGCCCCTCACCGCAGCGCGCCGCAGACCCTCGCCTTGCGCGTCTTGCGCGCCTTGCGCGCCTTGGCCGCTTCTTGAGGCCAGGCAGTGAGCAGACGAGCGTCCCCAGCGCCACTGATTCCTCAGGTCGCACGTCTGATCTTGGGTCTCGGCCATGTTCTCAGTGTCCATCGCCCGGTCTCGCGGCTCTGGCTCTCATCACGCCCTCTCCCCCTTCATCTGTTCACTGGCGAAGTAGGGATTCGTGGGTGTGGCGCGGTGGGGATGTGGGCCTGGCGACTGGGACAGAGCGGGGCAGAGCGGAGCAGCGAGTACCCGAGCCTCCAAGCCAATAGACGCCGAGACGTCCGACGTCCGACGCCGAGCATCCGAGCACCCGAGCAATTTCGCAGATCGACACCGGTCCACGAGCAGAGGCCGATTTCTCGGCCCGGTCGATCGCCGATCGTCCACTCCCTGGAGTCTCTGCTCCATTGCGAGACAGTCGAGACGGTCGAGATAGTCGAGAGCAGAGACTGACGCGGGGCCAGGCTACAGACTGGGGGTTTAGTCAGGGGATCGAAGCGGAGCGAGCGGGGCCGGATGCACTGACATGAAGGTGGGGCGGCGCGCACGGGATAGAGAGTTTACGCCGAGGACGGAGGCTCGGTCGAGAGTTCAGGCCGGCGCTACGCGGTAGTCCAGCGGTAGTCCGCCGACACACTGGGCTGATCGCTGTTGACAGTCAAGAGACACAGTCAAGAGACAGACTGGACCTTGCTGGCGCGGCGGGGTCTGCGTCCTCGCCGCATCAGCCCCATGGATCATACTGGCCAAGCCGAGTGTCGCTCGCGACTGACTTGGTGACGTGACTGTTAGTGTGAGAGTGTTAGTGTGACGTTACGTTGAAGGAGGCGTGTCGATCATTCAACAAGCCAATCGTCTCCCCCACCCGAACCGCTTCCCGATGGATGGTGGTCCGACACTGCTGACCGAAACCCGACAGTGCCGATGAGCCTGGTTGGGTTGGTGTCGGGTTTGAATGGAAGACAGGCGCGAAGCGCGTGATGCGGATGAAGACCGAGGTCGGCAACACGGCTGCACGGCTGGTGCGGCACGGTTAGAGGGTCAGGCGGAAGAAAGTCATTCGCCGGGCCCCCACTCTTCTTCCGCTTCTGTCGTTCCTTGCCGAGACTCGCACTGGGGCTCGCTGGTCAACGATGGCCAGAGCACACGCCACGAACTGCATTCGCCGTGATTCCATTGAGTCTCCAGTCTCTGGTCTCGACCCCCCCAGCTCTTGCGGGCAGAATACAAATGCGATCTGTTCATCGTCATCATGAATGTCTGAATGACAAGTGTCGATCATCTCGTCCAGACCCTGCTGATGTTCGTCGTCCGACATATCGGCCATGTTTGTCTGCCTGATCCACACTGGAACGTCGATTACCTCAATGACGACAATTCTCTCGGCCTGCTCATCAGCCTCGATCACCCAGGCACGAGCGTGAATGCGGAGCACACGAGAGACCGTTCCGCATCTCACGCACCTCAGAGGATATGCAGCGAGTATGTCCCGAAGACGTAGCGACGCAGCCCTTCCCATGGTTCACGGATTCACGCCCAAGGGCAGTTGATACAGTTGATATCTCCAAGCGAACCTCGACCTCGGCACAGCCGTACTTTCCCCTCTTACTCTACCTGTTGTATCGGAACTGATACCGAAACGGACACAGGGGCGCGGACACAGCACACGGACACTTGAGCATTTTAGGCGACGCCCACATCCCACCTCCCACAGCTCCCCTTCCGGTCCTCCCATTCGCCACGCCTGAATGGCCAGGCTGGCCGTTGATCCCGCCCTCTTCGACCGATGTCGGACGCGATGCCGCCTGTGCCGTGTGCCGCTTTCTGCCGGTTGTGCCGGAGTGTTGATCACTTGATTAACAGTTCAATTAACGACGTATCAACGGGCCATTTGGGCCAATCAACACCTCTGTTATTCGTAGGGTGGGTGGGAACCTGTTGCCTACGCTGGCTCTGCCTGGATCGTGCCTCATGCGATTGTGGCTCATGGCCCATGACTCGCCCGCTGTGCCCACTCGCTCGCTGCGCTCGCTCGCTCGCTCATTGACCCATGAGTTATGCATATGCTTCGTGATACCAAGAAAACCAAAGAAAAGACTTATGCACCAAATATCGGCGGCGACTCGCCCGGCAACGGGCTCATACCGCCCAGCACGATCGTGCCCGGCGGCAGATCCTGGATGTCGCGCGCCGCTTCGGGCGTCGCGACCATGATGAACCCCTCGCCGTCGCCCTCGCGCAGCATCATGACGCCCGACACGGTCGACTCGGCGAGCGAGTTGAGCACGCCTGGCGTCGGGTTCAGGCCGCGCACGCCGTGGGCGCCGAATTGGTCGCGCGAGAGTTCCGTGATACCCAGCAACATCTCGATCGTGCTCATGTCCTGGGTTGTCAGTTGAGGTCAAGGCAGAATCGAACTCACCCGCTTGAGGAACGGCAGGTGCGTGCCGGGGCCGTGCACTAGACGGTCGTAGCAGCGCCGCGCCTTGTCGAGGTAGATGCTGCCCTCCCACTCGCCGCGGCGAGCCCAGGTGTGGTACAGCACCAGACAGGACAGGTTCAGCGTGTACACGCCAAAGAAGAAGAGGAGCTCGGATGCCTCTTCGAGATTGACGACAAAATCGACCGAGTACCGGCTCAGCTTCATGAGGTCGACCCATTCGTCGGTCGAGATGCTGACGAACTGCTTGAACTTTTTCGGCAGGTGGAACGACCACGGCATCAGCGGCCGGAAGAAGAGGAAGCGCACACCCGTGTAGAACACGAGCAGCAGTCCAGACTCTTGCACCCGCCGTTGTGTTCGTACCGTCTGGAACTTGGCCGAGTTGTAGTCAAACTTGAGCGATATCGGCAGCGAGTCCCGCCACACCGCCAGGTCGTGCTGTAGCCTGCGCATCGCCGGGGCATCCGTCTCCGTGACGCCGTCCGGTCCATAGATCAGCGTGAGCACCCTCGCAAGCAGCTTGGACAGCGAGTACAGCCGCTCGAAGAACGTGTTGCCGTACACGTGTCCCACCGACGCCTTGGTCAGCACAGACACAGACAGCGGCGTCGATGACATCGAAGGGCTGATGGTCGGAGAGTTTATCGAGGACGACATGGTCGAAGAGGCCCCAGAGTTGGAATCAGAACTCGAGGGGAAGGAGTGAAGCATTGAGACACCGTCCTTGGCTGCTCGCCAGGTGTCGATGACCTGCAGGCACTTCCATACTCGCACTTCGCGTTCCAACCGCGATCGTGCGAGTCCGAGATCCAAGGCGAGGCGGTACGCGGCAGACAGCCGGTCACGCTGCACCGATACTGGCGATACTCGTGGTCGATCGGCGAGCTCGTCGACGAGACACAGCACCAGCAGCGTCTGCACATTTTCCAATGTCGGGACGAAGTGGACGTCTGATAGTCAGTGCCGCATTCCACAGCCCACCCGGTGAGAGACCGAAAATTAAGGTACGATCGACCTTGGCTCCCACCGGTAATTACACTCACCGTTCTGCTCGAGCTCATATGGGAGAGATGCCCTCATTGCTTCAAAGAGGGCAGGTGAGACGACGCCACGGGTGGCAGCCACAGCAGCCATCGCATGCCTCAAGACAGGACCGGCCTGCTCGGCCTCCGACGCTGTCACGATGGGAAGCAGCTCACCGATGTGATCGATGTAGTCGGCGACAAGACCGTCGACGGCTTCGCTCCAGCTGCTCGCTCCTTTTGGTGGCGGGTGCGACTGAGCATCGACCTCGGACGTCACACTGATGTAGCCATCGAGGCCCTCTGTCCGGACCATGCGGAAACCCTTGTCCATGCAGTACTCGGAGAGTGTCCGGCTCAGCGGGAGGGTCGGCATCGAATGGATAATGTAGGGGATCGAGGAAGGTCCTGTGGGTTGTCAGGTACGGAGCAACGATACCTCAATGTGGGCACTCACCTGACCGGTGCACTGCGAATGTTCGTTCTCTCGACTTGAGCGGGGTCTCGACGCTGGTGACGGAGCTTTGCCGCGACATGCCCAGAGAAGACCCTCGCGAGGTCTCCGAGTCCGAAACAGTGAAGGCCGGTGGCCGCCGTGGAGGCTTGTTCAGCAGCCCGCCTAGCGGAGGGAGGTCCCACGAGCAGAGCTCATCGGTCGCGATGCACTCGATGCAGTGTTGGGCTTGCGGATCGATCTCGCATCTGTCACGGTCAGCAGCTCATCACAAGTGCCGACGGTGAGCTCATTACCTTAGTTTCTGAGAAGTGTCAACTGTGCCAGCGATAAGGGTGACTCACCTGTACACGACACCGGTCGCATGCCTGTGCTGGGGAGGAAGGGTTGAACCGCGGCGGGTCCCGTGCAGGCGACATGAGGTGAAGGCAGCGACAGTGACGCCGTCGGCGGCGTGCACGGCGCAGTCGTTGTGAGGGTGAGCCGGGAGGCGGAGTTCGACGACGACGAGCGTTATTAGTTGAGCGGTGGTCGTGGGAGGTTGAGTCTGGGAAGAAGGTGTTGGGAAGGAGACAAGGGTGGGGGCTTGTGATCACCGGTTAACAGGCATGTCGTGGGCTGCGTCTAATCTGCGATAAAGATTGGGGGTTGTGGGGAAGGTTGAAGCGGGGGGGCGTAGATAGGCCCGGAGGGGATTTAAGAGGGGAAGGTGTAGATGGGCGAGAGAGATATGCGATGGGAAGGAGGCGTTGAGCTCGGTCGTTGGCCACGAGTGCTGCTAAGAGTGTGTGCGGCTAGGGACGGCGGACCGGAGTAGGTTCGGGAGGTTGGCCGTGCTGTCGGTGTGTCGATGGTGGTGAGTGGTCGATGCGAGCTCGGGTCAGCGGACAGGAAGTCAGGTCCGGCGAGGAGAGAGAGAGCTTGAGAGTTGGGTGTAGGTGCGGCAGGATCAGAGCAGCAGAGGCACGGGTGTGTGATCGAGGGTTGACGGTGTTGCCGGCGGCGGGGCGGACGTGAGTGTGCCAGTGGTAGGGAGGTGGGGAAGGGCTAAGGCCGAGAGTCGAGGTCAAGTTGACACCGGGCAATCACCAGGATGGTACCCTTGCTCACCCTGGCCCTACCCCGCATTCACGGCCTCGTCCACCAACGAGCAACCGTAGACGGTGTGAATCGACACGGCCAGTCAGGTCTCCCACGGTCCACTCCCCTCGCTAAACCGTGCCAATCTGAAATCTCTATTATAGATGCCGATCCTTCCCCCCCACTCTTCCTCTGTCCCTGGCCTACGCTGCCAGGCCCACACGCCCACACGCGACCGAGCATGACCGCACGTGACCATGCCATCCAGCTTTTGCCGAACCCGACAGGCCCGACAACTGCCGCTCAACACTGCGCCTTGGCTCTCATGCCTTGGCTCAAGGCTCAATGAGCCGACTTAGCCACGTCACGTGCAAGCCTTCATGCCGATGCCGGAGCGTCCCATCAGCGTCCAAGCCGGTTGAGCACAACCGCTCGACATCCGTTTCGGCACAACGCTCTATTCTTCCAGGACAAGCGGCTGTCGCGCAATCGCGCAATCAAGCAACGCATCCCATCGTGCCGTGCTATATACAGACACTGCCATGCGCTAGTCATGCGCCATCCTCGGGTCCGACACGATGCCGTGCTGCTGCGGTGCCGCGCTGATAACATTGCGCGGCAAGACGAGTGTGTAGAATGTGTCGAGGGTTGCGCGGCATCGGCACTCACGTCTACCTCGGCATCTAGCACGCGCATCACTCACGGCAGGAATACTCACGAAGCGTCCTCGGCATCATGCCGATACTAATGTGTATATCAAGACACAGCGAAGCATGTCACAGGCACTATCACTCACAACTTCCTACACTCACACACACACTCAAAGCGAAGCAATCACAACAACGCTCTCGTCTGCAGAAGTCGATCGCACACACTCCCACCGACCAGACCCTCTTTGACAAGTCATCCGTCACAATTCCACCGAAGCTAGGAGCAACAATGGCCTATCCCTACCACCACCACGTGCACTACCGTCCCCGCCGCTGTGGCGGTTTCCTCCGCGGTGTGCTCCTAGTCGGACTGGGATTCTGGATCGCCCGGGCCACAGAGCGAAGGCACCACTTGGAAGGTCCGCGGGGCCCCTGGGCTGCTCCGCCTCCCAACTCCCAGTCTTCGAACTCTTCAAGCTCCACTAGCAGTGCCCCCTCTGAGGGTTCTGAAGGCGGGGTTTGGGGAAGGGGAGGCTGGTGTCGTCGTCGTCGCGAGGAAGCCATACCTGGAGGACCGGTAGCCTACGGCCCCGCCGAGGTGCGCGGGGAGGATGTGCCCGCCGTCCTGGCTGCGCTGGCAGCGTTCCAGAGGGCTCATCCCGACCCTTCTGCCCCCTCCGGCATGCCCGTCACGCCCGCCACGCCCATCGCTCCCACCGCTCCCCCCGGCGAGAGGGACGAGAGGGAGAAGGAGAGCGCGCCACCCGTCACAGAAGCCAGCACAGCCAGCACAGACGTCGCGCAGAGCAAGACCTTAACGGATCAACGCAAGATGGAAGAGGACCTGGCCCGGATCGACCGTATGTCTGCGGCATTGCAGAGATTGCGTGAGGCGATTGAGAAGGATGGCCACGGCCCACGCTTGGTCTAATGTTCCAAATCTCCAATCGCTCACTGTCGGCAGGTGATGGTCGATGACATTGGCGGAGACGGGAGTGAGGGTATAAGGGTGGAGGCGGTTTTGAGACGGAGTAGAGACGGAGTGGAGACGGAGTGGAGACGGAGTGGAGACAGAGAGATGCTGTTGACCTCTTGCACACGACCTCTTCCCCGCTTCCCCGCTCCCCCGCTACCTGTCGCGCTCACTGGCATCCCCCGCTATACCAGAATCACCCCTTCGATACAAGGTTCAGAGACAGTAGACGTGATAGACGATGCAAGATCCACACGACTTCGCGGAGAGCGCTCTGATCTCGAGGGTGCGAATGTCCATCTCTGTGTCCGCCAGATGAGCTCGATTCTCCAGTCTTCTCCGACCGCCCACGCCATATGGTACCGGGGCTGGAGGAGGAGAGGCAGGGGGGTTGTGGGACGGGTAGCCGGATGAGAACGGCGAGGACGACGAGGACGACGAGGACGACCAGAGCGGTGATGGGTGTGATGGGGATGAGGACAGGAGACGCAGCAACCAGCACGATGGGCGAGGGCATCCCCACAGACCATCCGCCATGCGCTCTCGAGTCTGACGAGTCTGCTTAGTCCGAATACACATTTGCTTCGCTTCGTTCTCAGACTCGCCCCCGTCGGACGTCGCCCCCGTCGGACGTTGCCCCCGTCGGACGTTGCCCCCTCGTGCTTGGCCATTGGGCTGAGGTCTGCCAGAGGTTCCAACCATGACTGAAGAGGGACTGGTACAGTCACCATTGAGCGTCGGTAACGGGCATCGGGAAGAGGGTGTCGTGTCCTTTCTGACTGTGTCACGGTCCAGCCCATGGTCACATGTCAGGTCCGGGCACCGAGAGAAGAGGCAGGTAGAAACGCAAAAGATGACGACGTCGGTAGGAGAAGGCTCAAAGGAGGGAGGTGAGGACAGGAGGCGCCGAGGAAACGGAGTTGACTAACGGGGGCGAGTGCGCAGGAGAGTCAGTGGGCACAGGTCCGGCCGGCAATGCCTAGCTTGGCGATCGAACGACCATCGCTCCCGCTGCGTTCACCCAACCTTGGCCCTTATCGAAGAGAGAAGGCTGGAAACATGACAGTGAGGAGGGCGTCCAGCTTGTCTGGTGGGCCCGGGAAGTCCAAGTTCAGCCGGCTTAAGGAAAGGACGTACGTTGTGCCGCGTGGCCCGACACACAGTCTCCTCGTCGCCGTATCTGTTTCTTCAACGTTCGAACACCGCGATCGAGTTTTGACCCCCGGCGCAAGTCTGGAGGTACCGGCTCGAGGATCAATCGATCCCTCCAGACGTTCTCTGTCCTGCTCACCGCCATTCGAAGCTCCTCGTCCGCCTCTGCGCTTGCACACCCAGGATGGAGAGAGGAAGCAGAGGTCTCCGGATACGATAGCCGACGGAGATCAAGGTGAAAGATCGGCCACCGACCAGCTGCCCTCATCCAGTAGGCAGAGGGACGTCCAGCGCACGACGGTGTCGACAGTCAGTGTCGGGGTCCAGTTATCAGCATGAGTCTCCAGAGCATAGGCGATGCGGGGCAGCTTCAAGAAACGAAGCTGTGGGAGAGGAGAAGATCAGACGCTCGAGAACGAGAAGATCGGCCGCAGGAGGACCGGTAGATCATTACCGCGCATGCACGAGACTTGATGGGCCGGGCGAAAGTCCGAGATTTGTCTGTCGATCGATCGCCGAGCCCGAGTCCTGAGCCTCGGTGCGAGACCGCGATCGACCGGTGTTTGGCCCCATCCCTGCCATGTTGGGCCTGCTCGCCCTGTCCCATATGCCGGCCCTCCTGTCCACGCCGCACGCACTGCATCCTTCTCCCAGCGCCGGTAGAACTTCAGCAGTGCGATGCGAGCACATGCTGGAAGGGTGCAGATGGATGGTGCTGGCGGCAAATCTTGTCTACAGCATGCACTGAGCTCGAGTGGTGACCCCTGCAGCTTTGGCAGGTCTCGATCGACGCGAAGGGGGGAGGGGGGGTAACGGCCTGCCAGTCAGCGAAGTGAGTGCACGATTGCTGGTCATGAGGGAACTTCATGCCATGATCGGGGTTGTCAGTACGGTAGTCAGCGCCCCGCACGCGGAGGTCCGCACCCACGAAGATGAGAACTAGTTGATGTGGAGGTGGAAGAGACGAAAAGAGACAAAAGTAGCAATAAGCTGGTCGTAATGACTGACCAGACACCGTCCCCACGCACATCGCCATTCAACCGCGCAATATCAAACTTAGCCTAGCCCCAGCCTCGCAATGTCAGTCAAGCCTCCATACGTCAGCCAGACATCAGTATTCCAGGTTTCCAAAGCTGCGAGCCTAGGTCGTGCATTGTTGAACATTGGTAAGACAAAAGCTTGACCAGAGCCCACTGCTCGATTATCGCTTGTCGCTTTTCTTAAAGCCACATTCTCCTTGCTCGTGCCTAGAGAATCTGGTTCTAGCAGCGCCATCCGAGGCACGACGATAGTGCATAGTAGTATCCCAGTTGTGCAGTCGCCCACACCGTATATGGAGGTTGAGAACGTGCCGTGGCGCTGGCTAGCCGAAGTTAAAGAAACCAAACACCGTCTTCACCTGGTTGCTTATTGCCCGACGCGTCAGTACGCTGTGAGACATCAGCCAGGTAAGTGAGTACCCAGTATGGCCCTACTCTACATGCCAGGACATGCGGAGTGTCTTCCGCCCAGGAGAGTGTCCAGGAGAGCAGACGCCACGCCGCCACACCCCCTCGACCTGCGCTAAAACAGCCATGGCGGAGGATACCTCAGACATACCTTGTGTTCTCCATGCCAGGCTGTGCCGAAGGGATGATCACGGCATGCTTGTATCCCCACATGCTCACCCCGCATACTGCGCAACTAGTGCGGTATGTCGCGTATCGATTCGAGCTTCCAGAAAGGCGAGCAAACGTCAGAGGCGGTCTCGTGATCCTCGCGAGGCTTCGATCGCGAGGGTGTCTCGTCGTTGTGGCGTTGTGCGACATGTGCTACCTAAACGACATAGGCCTGAGGATTTAGGCCCTCTATGTAGCTGAGCGGAAGTCAGAGCAGCTCCGAATGTCCGGCCCGAATGCCGGAGATGCTTTCGGCCGAGGGATTGTCGCCGCATCGGTGCTCCGGGGAAGGCGACGGTGAGCTCGCTCACTAAGATGGCTCAGCATTCCATCGCAGATCGCGAGATGTAGTCATAGCATAACCCCCGAGACCACTTCGTCTACCCGTCGAACATCACTCCGTGGAGGTTGTTAGAGTGTAGTGAGATTCCATCAGCCCACCCGGAGCTGCCGATACGACACTCTGCTCGGTTTCAGCCAGACATCGGTACCACTCTCTGCTTGGAGTCAGCCAGGCATCGGTATCCCCAATATCAGTCCTGTCTCAGAGGTACTCACCAACCCACTCTTCATCGTCTCAAATCTCCATCGAATGTCGTTCTGGCAGTCTCAGTGAGACAGGACGAAGTTTCCAAACACCGTCGCTGTACCTTTGCTGACAGGCAATCAGGCAGGTGGTGAGTACCCTTTCTGCGCAGTCTGCGAAATGCCTCAACCTCCGACCTTGAGCGCTTCGAGCGCCACACCCTCGATCGAACCGCCGTTCCCAGCCCACCTGCGCCACGGCGCACACCTGCACAACCTCTGCCGGAACAGAACATTCACGGCACGCCTGGTAGTACAGTTCTGCCGCGCCACATATCCTGCCTGTCACGACATGTCATGCCTCGCACGCGTCAGAGGCGCGCTTCTCGAGTCGAGAACGGATGTACGCGTATGCGGAGAGCTGGACTAGGGCTGAGGAGACGCCGTCGCGTGATCATCGCAAAGCTCTGTAATGCTGAGAAAGAAGCTCGATCGCGCACGGATGTCTCACCGGTACACGCCTCGACAGTGTCGTGGCTTGCCAAGAGGCAGATGGCATGTGGTACCCCAGACCGTGCTCCACATGTGCACCTCCAACTCGCAGCACTGCCTCGGTCTGGAGCAGTCTCGATCGAGACTGCTGAGAAGGTTGGGCATGGAGGCATGGTTTGCGTCCGACGGAACGCTAACGCAAGCTTACGTGCTTTACCGTTCTGTGTGAGGTGGTACTGGTAAGCCTTGCCGCGCGACCACTTCATGGATCGAAAGGTCCTGCAGGATCCTAGAGGATGTTGGTGCGAGTGTCGATGAAGGGGTGCAGGATGCAGATGAGCCTTCCGGCATGCAGGACCGAGAGCATGGGTTAGGCGTTGGTTCGTCAGTACAGTTGCTGTCCACCGGAACAACCTCGGCATGCCCGGCACCCTGTGGTGAGTACGACGTTGGCGGTAGGTGCGAAATCCGAGCCGTCCGAGCCGACGCTGGACCCCGAAGCCGCCGACATGGGGAGGCAGGGCATGATCGAGTATTAGGGGCGCTCGGCGTCTTGAGCGGATCAGCAGCGCAGCTCGCGGTACGATCGCGGTGTTGACGCGGAGAGTATCGACGGAAGGAACAAGGATGGTCAGGACAGAAGGAGGGATGATGATGCAATGGCGTCGAGCATGGCACACCACCTCATCCACCCTCGTGCATCCTGTGAGATCCTGGGCACTCCTGACGCTGACGGTTCCTGCGAACCTGCATGCAGCAGCATCGCGATGTGTGCTCACGCCGATAGGAACGCAGGAACCGCGAGACAGACCAACCCTCAGCATTACGTCCGCCTTACGCCAAGAGATTCGCCGTGCTTTCCTGAGCTCTTCGATTCAGTGCAGGATCCTACTGACAGGCGTTCCCAGGTTGCAGAGACTATCAACAAGAGGATCAAAGGCAGTTAGATACGCACTAACTCTTCCAGCACGCACATCTGTCAATGACGAGGCTGAGGCCAGATTACGAGGTGAATGAGGGGCGCGCGCCTCTCGCAAAGGGTGGTGAGTAAAAGTTGAGGATTTCGAGCTGTGAAAGAGACGTCGATTGGAGGATGACACTAGCGTATTTCTACGCGACCCTCGGCTGCGCAGGACGGAGCACAGACTCGCACTGAATTGTTTTAAGGTTTTCCTCTTTCGCTAGCATCTGGGGAACATGCAGACGCAGGGAGCCTCGGTGTCGGCACATTTCCAGTGCAATAGCATTCGTCGCTCGGCTCAACTCTCAACTCTGCTGATGAAGAGGTGATTCGACAGGCGGCCCAGGAGGTGGTCGGTAGAGTTGTTCTGCGCACAAGGCACAAGGCAAAGTTATGCACCCGGCACAGAAGGAGATCATTAAGCTGCTTCGCGCGCTTCTGCCGAAAGAACTGCGAAACTCTGATCACTCGGACTAAATCCTGCACCGAGAGGAGCGCGCGTGGCTGACGAACTCATGAGCATTGTGACCAGCCTTTCGAGTAACCTCGCGGGGGTCCTTGCGCACGGATGGGGCCGACTGACATGCCATCGTGACAACGCGGGGTGACCCAAAGCGACCCAGAGCCGTGAGCACGGACTCGCCTTAGGTTGGTCTCATGCGAACTCGAGCCGCAGAGCTGGGCCGCCAAGGGCTTGTGAAGGTCACCTCAGGTCGCGTTCACGCCATCCGGTCTAGGCAAGAGAGGGACCCTGGCACGTGCTGCCCCACGAGCTTCTCCACTAAGGACGCCTCGCGCGCCGCTGCAAGCCAGCGCAAGCCTTCAAGCCTCTGCACATCACGGCGCAGCGCCAGCGCAGCGTGATCGCGCTATGCTGGCGCGATCACCACTGCGATGTGATGTACGTGATGCACTCGCCAGCTCGATACGTCGCCCCGTTGTTGTTGGTAGCGAGCTGTGAACCCTATGCCCAAAGCTAAGAGTTTCCAGACTCGCCGACATGCTCAATCAGACGGCGTTGTGCTGCGTAAGATTCCATCTCGCCACTGCGTGCGGTGGTACGTAGACTCTCCGTCTCGCTGGCCGAGTAACCATACCATCTACCGCCCCAGAAGAAAGCGGCCCACTACTCCTCGTAGCCAAGCGTCGTACAGCTCTCGTGACTTGTCTCAGTCAGTTGCACCCGACCAGGACTCCGAATCTGGGGAGAAGCACCCGACACGCTTCTCGGACGCTCATACGCTCGCTGTCCGCTGCAGAGAACCCCTCGGCATGCCTACTGAATACCTCGATACGCACCTGCCGGAACATGTCCCGGGTTCTCCCTCGTCGGCCCGTACTGGGTGGTGCGGGCGTCTGGGGCGTCGGGATCTGGCATCGGCAGGTCTAAGCCAGTGCCGCTGGCGGCTTGCGGAGCAGTGTCGCGCGTACATCCGCTGTGGATCTGGGGTGTATAGGCACTCTGTGCGCATTCACAGTGCTCGTCTCCCTCTCTTGTCGCACATTAGCACAGGCCCCGCAAGGTCAGCAGCTCTTTGACTGCCTTTTGACTTGCTGCTTTCGTATTCAAGGTCGTGCTGTGTGATTTCAGGCTCGCTCGGAATCTGGCCATTCAAGCAGGGCTGGGCGGCGGCTCAATTCTGCTTAACTTTGAGGCGCACAAGCTTTGCGTTTCTTACGGCATCATCTACCATGTCTTGCACCTTGGTGTTTCGTTGGACGTGCATCCTGTTGAAGTTGGGGTGGTCCAGCAGACCTTGCTTCACGGAAAACAGCACCAAGGCTCCGCAGGACGGTACGGTAGGATAGGGGGACGACGGTCAGCGGGTGCGGTACCTGCGTACCTACTGGGGATACGTGCGAGCCCTGTCGGTGCTGTCCTGCGAGCTGTCCTGCAGGGAGCTCAATCCCGACCCTGCAGCGTCCTGAGGGTTGCTTGGTGAAACTGGCTAGCGTGCAGCAGGCCTTCCCTGGACGAGTGATCTTCACCCGACACCGCGACCGTCACATCAGCAGACAGACAGAGCAGACGACGTCGGGCCAAGAACTGTGGCGTCCAGGTCGGACAGACTGCTGCGGCATCCTCCACTCCCACAGGACCAGGATCCACAGGACACAGATCTGACCCGCAAACGACACGCACCACCCGCACTTCTCTGCCGCGACCCCGCGACCCGTGGACAGTTGTCCGCAGGCCCGAACGCCCCCCGCTCCTCCCTTCGTGAAGAGCCCTGTGAGGCGTTCCGGCTAACCTCACTCCTGGCATACCTGGCAAAGGGGTGAGCACCCCGCAAAAGCGGGCCCTGTGATGGTCTTCTGCAGAACGCCAGACTCGGTAGATTCAGCGAGGTCTGGGCGATCCGGCGGGCGATTCCAAGTGGGCACCCGCACCGATGCGCATCAGCTGGCCACGCACCACAGCACCCAAGAGTACCTCGACAACGTAACGCGACGAATTCTGTGGGCTGTGGGTGCGCCGCATGCGGCGCCGCAAGCCGCGGGAACGCACGCCAAGGTACCACCACCACCAGGCCCGAGGCACAGGGCACCATAGTCCCCAGCGTCTAAGCTCGCCTTGACGTACGCGATACGTGATGCCATGCTACCAGTAGCCATGCATAAAGGCCCGCGCGCCGTTGCTCCGCTGGCCGCGGCCTGTCGAGCTGACTTTTGCACTCTGACATTCTTGACTTTGGACATCTTGCACATTCTTTCGAAGACGACCGACTACGAGCGAGCAGTGGGCCCAAACGACGAACACAAACAACGCCTCCGAAAGCTATTACGGACTAAATCAAACTTTACCAGTTCGACTCTCACCACGCACTCCCCAAAGCCCAGACTGGAGAGCGAGCTGCTCCACAGTTCTCCGCATTCACGATGCTGCCCGACATCGAGCCTCCAACGTCGTGAGTACCACCCATCTGCTCGTACGCCGCGGCTATTGAGCCACGCCTCATGAGGCGTGTTGGCGTATTGACCAAAACGTCACAACCCCTGCAAACCCGGAGTGTAATTGAAACAAGGGCTCCGCTGCAATCGGTGGCCCAGAGCCAGGACGAAGCCAGGACGAGCCAGTCATCAGTCTCAGCCAGCCTTAGTCTGTCTGCCTTAGTCTGCATCTGCTTCAGAGTGGAACTAGCCATGCTAGCAAGAGTGGGCGCGCCGCAATCGCAATGAATGCGTGCTGAGCATGCGGGCACGCGCACGCGCGAGATGATGAGGATACAGGGGCCGCATGGGGTTAAGCATAACACAACATGACAAAGCTCTGCACAGCAGATTGCTAACTATATAGAAGCTCAGCGACACTGGCCGCGCCAACTCGCTCCCCATCTCTCCTCAGCAGACGGTCTCGCCGCTCCCTCCAGATGATCGGAACTCGGTGGCGCCGCGCGAGCAACGCCAATCTCGCCGCAAACATAAACAACCTCACCGTCGACGCTTCTTCGCCTGTTCCCTCCCTCCTCGTTCCCTCCCCTCGCACTCCCACCGCTTCGTCGCCCAGGACACCGACGTCAGCCAGCTCTGCCATGCCGCGCACGCCGACTTCGTACCAGTCCAGCCAACCCCGGCCCTCCATGACGCGCACCGAGAGCTCCCGCAGCAGCAATTCTGGTGAAGGCTCTGTCTACCGTGGAGCAGCTTACGCTGCGTCCACCCCGCGCCTGTCAACAAGCACAAGCAGGAGCACGTGGGAGATGGTCGACGCCGCCTCCCTCCCGTCGGCCTGCGACAGGAGCGACAGGAACATGCAGAGCATCCGAACAGCGCGCAACTTCATTTTCCCCCTGTCCGAGGAGCATGGCCCTGTCTCCTCCGTCTCCGAAGTCGAAGGTCGGTCGGGCAAGCTGGGCTTCACCGGCTTCATCGGTGCCTACGAGGATGAGCCTGTCGTTGTTGTCGAGCTCCGGATCGACTCCCGGAAAACGGTACCCATCGCTCGCTCGATGGGAAGCAAGACGCCAAAGGAGATGGTCTCGACGCTCGACATGGTCCGTTCTTTCGGGCTGATGGCCGAGGACACAACCGTGCGCCAGACGACGAGAAAACTCGAGCCCGAGCGTCCTGAGCGCCGCTCCATGATTAGGCACAAGAACTCCATCCCTCAGCTCCAGACGGAGAGGATACCGATCCCTCCTCCCGTTGCACTCGAGGTGGAGGAGACGAGCCCCGCCCTGTCCTCGGCGCCGACACTCGGCTCCTCCATCGCTTCGCCCATCACACCCTCGGTCGTTTTCGTTCCCTCGCCCCCTTCCCCGGCCATGTCCCAGTTCCCGGCCGACGACATTGCATTCCCCCTGCCTCCCACTTCGATGCCGACGCCCCAGCAGCATTCCCAGCCCAAGTTCCGCCGCACCATGTCCTCTTGCTCCAACACCCTCAGCACCTGCTCGACGACGAGCAGCGCCGACATGCCCACGTACGACGACCAGGTTCCGATGTACCCCCGCCCTCCTCCGCGCCGGGAACGCCGTACCCCAGCTTCGACCTCGGGATCGAGCTTCGGTTACGGCTCCTCGATCGGTGGCCACAGCTCGAACATTTCCATGGGCAGCAGCATTGCTGGTTCCTCGCTGTACCACTCCGACGAGCTCGAGAGCGTGGGCAGCAAGCGTCTCTCGCAGTCCTCGACAGAGCCCACGACGCCTACTACTCCCACCACCCCTACTTCGAACAACTGGACACAAACCCGTGTCCACCGTTCGCCTTCACACTCTCACCAGCGTGCCCCCATCTTCAAGCGCTCCATGAGTTTCCGCCCCGCCTCCGGCACCTCGAACGGCTCGGCCTCGCCCGGCGTTTCATTCACGGTCCTCCCCGCCTCTGAGGCTACGCCGCTGGACACGCTTGGCGAGTCTCCCGCCATGTCCCCCAAGTTTGACGACAGGAGGGGCAGTACCCTCCTCGGCACCAACCACGGGCTTTACGAGGCCAATCCCAGTCTGACGGATATCATCGCGGCCGATCACGAAACGCACGCGCTTTAAAGGAAGGAGGGGGACGGTTGTACTTTTGTTGTAATTCATGTATCACTCTTTTTCTGCGGCTCTGAGACTGACTGGCGCAAACGAGGAAGGTTTGAGAGGGAGTGAGACCCGGCAATGAGTCAGACAGGGAGTTGAGACCCGAGGCCGCTACCTGATGTTCACCTGACATTCTAGAACAAGGTCATGACGAGATCCGCGGTGCGGCTGTGAATGAACTTCACGCGGCTATCCGATACAATGCCCAGACCGAAGTAATGATCTGGCACTCCTCTCGAAGGCCGAGACAGATGAGGCGGTAAAACTTCACAGTGAGCACGAGGGAGTGCGGATCAGTATCGAGTGGCGAATCGGCGCTGCTCTGCATCGTTGCACAACAAGCCCGTTGCGCCAAGACTCGACCCATCGATGTGGGGAGCGGCAGTGCCAAGGGGCCAACTGCACAACAGGCAAGGAGAGTGGGTCCGCCTGGCATACCGTCTGCGGAGCAGCTCTGTCCCCAAGATTACGGACCCGTGCACCGTGCACGCATCGGCCCCGCGTCAACATGTGCTCCGTGCTCTGACGGCGCAGCAGCGGAGCCGATCAAGGGCACTGTGGGTCCGAATCCGAACTGTCTCACCCTGAGACGTTGCTGAAAGACTGCGGGCTCGGATGCGAATGTCGATCGCCAGAAGTTTCGTGATTTGAACCGATGTACGACGCTCTCATTTGTGCGCTGTGATGCAGTGCCACGCGCTCTCGTTCGCTCTCGTGCTGTCTCAGCTCTACGGCCAAAGAGATCTGGCTGGCGATGAGTGGGCTCTTGGCTCGCAGAGGGTGCACATGGCATTCATGCGAGCGGAGCGACAAGCGCCCGAGAAGTCAGTATGGCTGAGAACGGCAGACTTTCTGCTGCGTCCGTGGCGGTGGTGTGGATATCCGCGACTCGGCGTTTCTCCCCCGGAGCACCGAGATGCTAGTCTGATAAACAGCACGGTGATCGCTGCCCATATGCCAGCGGCCCGTTCCCGATATTAGATCACAGTCCTACACATACACACACAGGTATCGGTTGAAGCTCAAGCGCAGATTCAATCGCAGACTTCACAAGCATGGGTGGCATAGACTGCCCACCTGTCGAGCTGTACTTGGCTAGCCTCCTGGCCCAGCAATGTCTCGGCAACTGCAGGCTCAAACTCGAGGTGTCTTCAAGGAACACAAAAGGGGTCAGGATGAAAGCGCTCTAGTTCAGAGCCAAAGGCGGTATGAAGACAATATGACAGTGGTTGACCTGGATGAAACGAGGTATCCGCCAAGATGGTGAGTCACCCGCGCACAGCGTGGTATGCACTTTGGCCCAGGCTCTGATGGGCACACACCGGCATGACTGTGATGCTACCGTGCTGACGAGCGCGCCACGACCGCACCGCCATCTGAGTTCACAGAGGGTCCATCTTCTGTAGGAAGCTGACCTCTACCTCCTTCAGCGTCTCAGGTTCCAAGCAACGCTGCATCAAGGCATGCGACATTCACCATGTTCATTGGATTGATAACTTCTGACATACAACACTCAAACACCATCGGCATCCTTGACGGTGTCCGGCTTGTAGACCCACTCCTTTTTGACCTCCTCCTTCCTGCCCTTCTTCTTCCAGTCTCCGACCTCGACCCACTCCCAATCCTCGCCTCCCTGTTCGCGGTCGAGGATCTTCTTCCACTCGAGATCGTGCGCGAGGATAACGCATACATTGTCCTCCTCCTCCATGCGTCCCATGCGCGCCATGTTGAGGTACGCCGCGGGGAGGTCGTAGTGGATCGCGAGCAGACCTCCGCGCGCCTGCTCCTGCGGCGACAAACCGGCCGAGGCGGGGTAGAGACCGGCGCGGAACGAGGGGTGCTTGCACCCAGCGCAACAGGAGTAGAGACCGCGAACGTGAGCTGAGTCACCGGCCAGGAGCATGTACGTGTCCGGGTCGGTTGAGGTGCGCACAAGAGCAGCGATGTGGCCCACCATGTGGCCATACGCGTTGAGAATGTACAGCGAGCCGTCCCCAAAGTAGTCCACCGCCTCGGGGAAGGAGCCGCAGCGGACCCACTTCGTGTCCTTGCCTAGTTCCTCGACTTCGCGCTCAGAACCGAAGGGCAGATCCGAGTCTAGCACCGAGCTGTCCTTGTACGTCGGGTAACCAGGCAGGGCCGCCTTCGCAGTACCCGGGCCGACGATGAGCTTCGTCGATGTCGGGAACTGGCCAATGTCGCCGATGTGGTCGAAGTGCACGTGCGAGAGAATGACCGTCTCGACGTCCTTGGCGTCCACGCCGTGGTCCTTCAGGACCTCGGGGACCGTGCCGCGCGGCCACGTGATGGGCATGTCCTTGATCAGGCCCTGCGTGAAGGGCGAGAAGTCCTCGAGCTTCGGCTTCAGGCCGAGATCGAAAGCGACCTTGCGTCCGTCAGAGACGTGCTGGGCGTTAGCACTGCGCCCAAACTATGCCCAGCTGCCCTTTCCGTCACACTCTTCCACACGCTGCCAGCTCCCATTATTAGGCAGGTGCGAGAGCAGTCCTCAACACTCACCTCCAGCATGAACGTGTACACAGGCAGGGTGATCTGCGCATCCGTGTCGCTCGTGCGCACGAAGACGCTGAGACCCATGGTCAGGTCCGAGTTCTTGATCAGGTGCACCTTGCAGTACGCATCCTTGCTGGGCGAGGGCTTGAGCGGCTCGAACTCCAGCGAGGCCGTGTCCGGCACCTGAATGTTGCGGTAGTTGTGCTTGTCCTCGTACTCGTCGAGGTACTTGATGTTGGTCGGCATGATGTCTTGCGGCGCGAGCGAGCGAGGCGAGCTAGGTTAGATCCCAGGTGAGCCGCGAGCGACGTTGATGAGAATGAGGCTTGTTGGTCTAGGAGAGAGACTGGGGGAGGGGAAGAGGGGAAGGTACGATCGAGCGGGCTGGTTTATGAGAGGCTGGCTGGCATCCCCAAGAATACCCAGTCAAGAACAGCCGCGACGCTACGCACGTCACATGACGTCCTGCCAGAACATCCGCAGACATGCGCCCGGCGCATCAGACGCCGCCTTTGTCAGCTTGCTGGCGTACTGCACTGGGTGTTCGGTTCTCGCGTCACATGCACCCGAAGCTTGCCCACCTGCGGTTGGTCTCTCCGCTCACGGGGTTCGCGGGGCCTCCGACAGACGGGGCTAGATGCCGGTGACCTCGGCAACTGATATCGGCTGCGATCGCCGAGTACCGTTGCTTCTCCTCCATCTGTTATTGCCACCATTCACACTCCACACAGATGCAACAGAGTACGGCACGACAATTGCGATACAGAAGAAAACGGTGCTCACAGAACAGGTCTACGAACGCACGCACGAAGTGAGGTCCCGGACATGTGAGAGATCAGCTCGGTCCGTCTACTCCGAGGGCACTCGGCCAATTCCACCCACACGTGACTGACTTACAGGATTCCGGTGTTCATGTCCGTGTGCGGGCGGTATGTGGGGACATCTCTGGCGATGCAGCACGCATGAGAGCCCCAGTTCAGGAGCCCTGGCGAATCGGCCTGGCTGAGGGTGAGCACGATGTGCAGTGAACGCGACGCCAATCTTGCTCTGGGTTTTTGCTCACAAACACGAATCGAGAGCCCTGTTCAGGAGGTCTTGTGTTCACTTGCCAGTGCTCCTTCTAACGCGGAAAGAGCAGGGCATACCCAGTCCGCAGGTTAGCCAGTCTTGTGAGTAGGCGCCGGACGACTTAAAAGCTCAAGTATAGACCTTCAATAGCTTCCTAAGTCGCTCGTGTCAGGCGACTCTAGGTACTAGGTTCGCAGCCGCACCTGGTAAGTCGCTGGCTGACCACTGGAAGCCGCAGGGAGCATACTGCATGCGGTCTTGGGCATGGAAACACGGCAGAGGGCTATACGTCAGCCACAAGCAGGCACATCACCTTGCGCCCTCTGTCTCACACTAGTGCGAACCAGTGTGGCACCGCCGATCCTCCAACACTCCGCGGCTCTCCACACCACACCAACTCAACCTCACGTTTATCAACCGCCAGAGCTCGCAAAACGTCCGTTCGAGCGCACAGGACACCAAAAAGTACGCGTGGACGACTTAGGAATCGAACCAAAGACCTCGTCAAGGAAGCAAGAGATGCTAATGACGCGCTCTACCAACTGAGCTAGACGCCCGCCATTTGTTACGTAACAGCTCAGAGGGCGGAGAAGTCGGGCGCAGGGGGGCGGGCAACGGCCAGCTTCATCGGCGCCCCGGATGTTGATAATGACATTTGAGCGGACAAAGAAGAGCGATGTTGGGGATGCTAAGACTGTTCGCTGTGGTCAGATGATATGGAGGGGCACTGACCGGGCGGAGCCAATGGGAAGCCCGAGCCGGAGAGTGCGAGACAGGAGCAGAGATGATCCGTGTGCCCGCTCGCCGAAAGGCTCACCGAAGGGCTCACCGAAGGGGTTACGGGTGCCCGGTGCCCGAAATTGTTCGAGTCATGCTTAAAAGTACCACCTGCTTTGCCCTGCTTCGTACCTCTTTCTCTGTTCCGCTTGGCCGCTGTGTGCGCTGCGTGCGGAATCGAGTCAGCGCTGGGCCCAGAACAGGACCTAGAAGGTACAAAGCGGACGGTGTGCGGGGCCAATCAGATGCACGTGCGATGAGATTTGGGATATAGCAAGAGGTTGAGGAATGCAGGATCGGATCTAAGGCGTTGGGTCGGACGCAGAAGACGCAGAGTCTAGAACACCGAACAGCCCAGTTTTGGTCATTCCCAGCGCATTTCGCGATTTCGGGCCTCCGATAACTCATCGCGTCCAGCTGACCCAGAAATTGTGAACCGGCTCTCAGCCGATATCCAGTATCTCGTGCGGGGGCGGCATTCCGCTCTCCATCAACTAATCTCAGACACACGACGGTATATCACAGCAAGAACGGCATGGTGCGATGAGCCGAGACCCACGAGACCTAGACACGGATACGAACAACAGCGCGGGCGGCAACATGAATGCCCAGGACGAAAAGAGTGACTACCCCGTCGCCAACTTTGAGGAGCCGGCTGGGCGCCAGCGTGCTCTCCGCCGTTTGCTTTGGAAGCAGGATCTGCTCCTCATGCCGCTGCTAACGGTCACGTTAGGACTGCAATACTACGACAAGGCCGCTCTCGGATCCGCCGCCGCCTTCGGCATCCTGAAAGACCTCCAACTGCAGCACAACGGCACGACAACACGTTATGCAACAGCGACAGCCTGTTTTTACTACGGATACATTGTTGCGGTGCTTCCCGGTGCCCTGCTCTTCGCACGCCTGAACCTGCGCTATGCCGCCGGCACAGTGATCACGCTTTGGGGCCTGGTCGCCATCCTCACCGTCGTCGTGACAGACTACAAGGGACTGTATGTGCAGCGCGTCTTCCTGGGACTGCTCGAGAGCGCGGTGTCACCATGCTTCGTAGCCATCACAGCCTTGTGGTACAAGCCGCAGGAGCAGGCGAAGAGAATGGGCATCTGGTACTCGGCCACGGGCATTTTCAGCATGTTCAATGGTCTCATCAACTTTGCCCTCGGATCCAGCGGCGACGCCCACGCTTGGAAGTACATGTGCGTGACTCTCTTTGTAAAGTTGAGCATAGGCTGACCTTCAGTTACTACTTCTGCGGAGCCGTTACCATGGCGTGGGGTCTGGTCGTCATGGCCCTGCTGCCTCCCTCGCCGCTCCAGCCCGGTCCCTTCTTCAACGAGACTGAGCGTGCCCTCCTCCGGCGGCGGTTCGAGGAGAACCCCTTCGCGCGAGACCGACAGCCGCTGAAGTGGAGCCAAGCGCGCGAGGCGCTCCTCGACATCAAGACGTGGCTGTACCTCCTCGTCGGTGCTCTGGTGTATCTCTGCAACGGCGCCGTCACCGCCTTCGGCACGCTCATCATCAAGTCGCTCGGCTACAGCGGCCTGCAGTCTGTCGCCCTCACGATCCCGGGCGGCGCAGTGACCTGTGTCACGATCTACATCTTCACGGCGCTCGCGGACCGTTTCCGTGACTCGCGCACTTGGCTCTTCCCCATCTCCTGCATCCCCGTTGTTGTCGGCGCTATTGTAATCTGGACAGCGCCGTGGCATCCCACCGCCGGCCCGCTGATTGGGTACTATCTCGTCGCATCTTTCGGCGCGCCGTATGTGCTTCTCCTCGCCCTCGCGTCCGCCAACACGGCCGGCAGCACAAAGAAGGCAGTCACAAATGGCGCCATCTTCGTCGGATACAACGCCGGCAACATCGCCGCAAGCTACACGGTCAAGACGCAGGAGGCGCCGCAGAAGTACAAGTCCACTTGGATCACCGTCATTGTGGCCATGGCCGCGGCGAGCATCCTCATGCTCGTGCTCCGTTTCCTGATCAAGAGGCAGAAGGATGCGAATGACGCCGAGGAGCTCAGCGACGACGACGTCGTCATGAAGGTCGAGGAGTATCAGGACTTGACGGACCGCCAGATCCGCGGATTCAAGTACAGTTTGTAGTTTTCTGCTGTGAGCTGAGCGAGCGGCCGATTGTATAGAGCAGTAGCCCGATCCAAGCGAGACAGCGAGGCGAAAAGGAGTTCAGTAGACCGATGATATTGTTATAATCGCGCGCCGAGGGGTCAAGGAGATGGGGCCAAATACAATGCAGAAAAGTCATATGCTAAAGTGGGTTAGAGGTAGGGCATGAGGCGCTGGAGGTTCTTGTTTTGCTGCTGTCAGTCGTGTCCAAGAGGACTTCAACTCACCCGAGATCCCTTCGCGATGTATCCGTAGCCGCGGAGGCTCTGGCCAGTCCTGCCCGACATCTTCGTGTTCAGGTGCGTCTTGCCGCACTTGGCCTGTGTCGTCAGTCCCTCCTGTCTTCCTTTCGCGTTTCCTCGCATCATCTTCGCGTCGTTCATGCCAAAAATTCGTGCAACAACAAGGCGCGACTTACGTGACGGTACTGTCTGTCAGCTGCCGGGACACCGAAGCTGGGAAGGGAAGAACTCACGATACCAGTGCCGGTGATGGAGAAGCGCTTGGCGGTACCCTTGTGCGTCTTGAGCTTCTCGACGACGGCGGAGGTGGAGAACCCGCGCGCGCCGAGCGGGCGCAGCATGTTGAGGCCGAACATTGTTGCGTGGACTGGCTGAAGCAACAAGCTCAATGTTCGGACTTCGGTTCGACGTTGAAAAGTCAGATCCGGAGTATCGATCGGCCCACGTGGTTAAATCTCCCACGCTGGCCGTCACTTTCGGAGAGGACCCTTTGTTTTCGCAGAACGCGCAAGCTACCAAAAATCCAGAAGAACGATAAGGATGTATGCGCTTGCATGCACTACTACTGATATGAATGGGGCGTGTGATACTACAGTGCGGTGTCCGATGGGTCCGACAAGATCTTACTTCTGCTGCTGCTGGGCCTGCTGCTGGGCCTGCTGCTGGGCGGCAGCCTCCTGCGCCACCTTCTCATCACCTCCACCCATCATGCCGAAGAGCGAGCCCTTCATGGCCTGGAGCTGGCGCTGCTTGTCCTCCTCGATCAGGCTGTTATGTCAGTTGAGATGAAGAAATCCGTAACTTACCGAAGGAACTCCTCCTTGTGCTCGTTGTAGTACTTTTGCTCCTCCTCGTAGGCACGCTGGGCCTGCTGGCGCTTGATCTCGAGGTAGGTCATGGGCTGCTGGGGGCGGGTCTGGCCGCCGCCGAACAGGCCCGCAGTCCAGCTGCTGCCCTTGTTGGGGTGCGTCCGCTCCCACTCGGCGATGGCGGCCGCCTTCTGCTCAGCCTCCTTCTTGGCGTACTCGCGGGGAATGTCCTTGCCGGCGTAGTGCTTGAGGACAGGGCGGACGTCCTGGGGAGCAAAGATGGCGATGGCTGTCGTCAATTGACGAAGGCACGTTTAAACTTACACTCAAGGAATGGGATCATCTCGATGAGGCCCTTGTCGCCGGCCTTGCCGTCCCAGCGGGGCATGATGATGGCGTTGTCGGGCTGGAGGTGGGCATGCTCGGGGTTGACGTCGAGCATGACGACCTTCTTGGGGTCACGGTTCAGGTAGTCGATGTCCTTGACAACCTTGCCATCAACGTAGCGAGTGTTCTCACGGAAGAGCTTGTAAGGAAGGTAGAGGGTCATGGGGTCGAGCTTCTCGGAGACGGGAAGGCCGGTCTGAAGTTAGCTATGGCACCCACAGGCTGAAAGCTGGCACTCACGAACGAGGGCTGGCTCGAGAAGAGGACAATCTCGTAGAACTGGCTGAGGTAGCCGAGGAAGTAGTCGACACCGGGGCGCTTGGCCGTCCTCCAGCCGTGCTGGCGGTCCCACGAGGAGTGAACAAGCATGTCCTCGAGGTCGACAAGGAGGGTGTAAGGGCGCTGGTGGGGAGGAGGAAGGGGGTCGGGGAGGAGGACCTCGAAAGCGGGCTTGGAGAAGATGTCTCCAAGAGCGGTGAAGTTGGCCTTGAACTGCTCAATGAAGCTCTTCTTCTCCTTAGCCTCGCCCTCCTTCTCTCCCTGGTTCTCTCCAACGTAGTACGCGGCAGCGATGACACCGACGAACAGACCGGCATAGCCGAGACGGGCCACGTTCCTACGCTTCCTGTCGATGGACGACTCGTACTTGGGCGGCTTCTTGCCGGCGCCAGTCTTCTTCTGGCCCTTGGCGTCCTCCTTCGGCTGCTCAATGGCCTCCTGGGCACGGGCCTGAGCCTCGGGGTCGATGTTCAGCGAAGGGAGCTTGGAGAGGTCCGGCTTGTCCGGGATCTCCTCGACGGGCTCCTCAACCTTGGTTTCCTCGGGCTTGGGCGGCTCAGACGGGGGAACGGCGGAGGCAAGGGGCTCGGAGGCGGCGCCGGGGGTCGTGGTCTCAACATTCTGAGCGTTCACCTCGGGCTCAAACTTCTTGCCGGCATCGACGCTGGGCGGGACCGAGGCCGGCTTCTCGGCAGGAGACGGCTGCTCGGGAGCCTTGGGCGGCGGGGTCGGCTTGGCCGGCTCAGCACCCTCGGGCTTCTTGATGCGGATGTAGCGGGGGGCAGTCGTCGACAGTTGTCGGCGGGGCAGAGCGCGCGCAGCGCATGCAGCGGACAGGACGCCGTGACGGAGCATGGTGGTGGCAAGGGTAGTGGATTGCAAAGTGCTCCGAAATCCAATCTCATGTCTCTTTGGACGCTGCGTCTGTGACTTTATTTGATCCCGTCCGAGCTTTGGCCGGTCGTGCGTCATAGTTGTGCCGATACTCGGCAATTGCAGCGGCACAAGCCAAGTTAGCGGCAGTGATAGACTACAAAATGCATGCATACAATGGTCTAGCGACGCTCATAGCGGTCGTCTCGTCTATCACGGTCCCGCCTGTCGCGGTCGTCGCGGCGGTCCCTGTCTCGGCGGTCATCTCTATCTCTCCTATCGCGGCGGTCGTCGCGGTCCCGGTCCCGGTCTCGGTCCCTGTCTCGACGGTCCCGGTCATGGTCCCGGTCTCGGTCTCGGCGGTCACGATCACGGTCACGATCACGATCACGATCACGGTTGCGATCCCGGTCTCTCCTGTCATAGTCGCGGCGGTCGTCTCTCCGATCCCGGTAGTCGCGATCGCGATCGCGGTCACGGCGGTCGTCGTCTCGTCGAGGGCTTCTGCTCCGCTTCCTCTCGTACCTGTCTCCATAGCCAGCGTCCCTCTGCCTCGGAGCGTCGAAGCCACCACGGTGGCCGCCACGCATGCCGCCACGGCCGCCTCCGCGTCCTCCTCTGCCGCTGTTCAAGCCCATGAGCTGAGCACGGTTCATCTTGGCGACGCTCTGCGAGAAGTCGACGTGGATACGCCGGTCATCGACGAGCACATTCTGCATCTTGAAGTACGCCTGCTCGGCGCTCTCCTTCAGGTCGAACTCGATGAAGGCGTACTGCAGCGAGTCGCCCGACTTCTTGTCGCGGACGATCTCGCACGAGAGGATCTTGCCGAAGCGGGAGAAGATGAGCTCGAGGTCGTCGTCCTGCGTGACGGGGTTGAGCTTGCACACGAAGAGGATGTTCTCGGGCGGGCGGACCGCGGCGAAGGGCAGGTCGCCGATCATCTCGAGCGTGAGCGCCGACGAGTTGGCGGCCGTCTTGCGCCGCTCCTCCTCCGCTTGCTCTTCCGACATCTCCTTGAACGGGTCCTCGTCGTCGGCGATGCGCGCAAAGCCCGAGTCGGGCGCACGCAGCGGCGAGTCGGGAACCGGAATCATGTTCGGCGGGTCCTCGAAGGGGTCCTCTAGGATTTCGACGTGCCGGATGCGAATGTCCTGCAATGGCCGGCCCTCCTGGTCGAGGAAGGCATCGTTGATTTTGTCCAGCGTGTCGAGGCCCTCAATGACGTGCCCGAACACGCAGTGCTTGCCGTCCAGGTAGTCAATGTTGTCCGCCAGCGTGATGAAGAACTGGCTCCCGCACCCCGGCGGCTCGACGGGCGCGACGGCCATGGACACCGTCCCGCGCTCCTTGTGCTTCAGCTTGGTCGTGATCTCGGGCTCGATGTAGCGCGGCGGCTTGGATCCCTCGTGGTTCTGCGACCAGGCATAGGACTCGAAAGACTCGCCGCCCGTCCCTGTCGCGGTGGGGTCGCCTGTCTGGCAGATGAAATCCTTGGACACTGGGGTCAGCTGGCGCAGAGAGTGAGAGAGCTTGAGGTAACTCACCATTGAAGAACGCGTTCAGTCCGTAGTACTTCACCTTGCAGAGCTTCAGGAAGTTTTCGCAGATGCGCGGGCACCGCTCGACCTCGAGGTCGATGACCAGCTCGCCGAGCGAGGTCTCGAGCAGGACCGACATGGTGGATGGTGAGGATGACCAAAACAGTTCATGGCCAGACATCTGATGTCAGTGGTGATCACGTGACACGAGTGGCGACGAAGTGGCGGATGGACACCTCTGATGGAAGAGGAAGAATGTTTCGATGGAAAGTTGTGCATCACATCAGGTAGGGAGCACTGTTGCACTGTTGTTGGGCTGTCTTCCAAGGTCTTTGGAATGTTCGGGGCAGTTCGCTGCGGTCTAGGATGCACCAGGCCTGAAGACTGTTAAAGTCTCTACATCTGGCGGCACATGAAGTGACACCACTTGCGAGAGTGGCTGAACCTGTGTGTGCAGAGCTTCAGAGCTCAAGCATGCAGCCAGCACACACACAGTCCAGTCACTCGCTGGTGCATCAAAGGTGTCGGACGACGTCCCCTCCGTCTATCCAGCACTGCTCCCGCTGTGTGTGTGTGTGGACTAGTCGTTCGACGACCCAACAGGCTGATGCCCGCTGATTCTCTTCCTCACTTTCTCTCTCCTCTCATCAACGCATTCTATCTCTTCTCTCTCCATCGTTCTTTCACTCTTCCTTCCTTTTTTCTCCGACCTTTTAACTCTCTCCTCATCGTCAACTGTCGCTTGGCAACTCTCCACTCTGTAACTCTCGGAAACTGCCAAAGACGATCGGGACCACGCGCTCTCCACCGCCACGATGATCGTCGAAGTGCTCTACTTCGTCTGGATCCTGCTCATGTTTACGCTGCACTGTGAGTATCCTCCTCCTTCCACCCCTTCTCTGCGCTCCCCTCTTCTTCCTTCTTCACACTCCACCCCCTCATTCTGTCCACTCTCGCTAACACCCAGTGTCCACACCCGTGGGCAAGGTCCGCTTCGTGACGATCAACTCGCCCTCGCCCTTTGTCAACCTCCACCTGGGAGCGTGGGGCTGGTGCAACCAGGTCCTTGGGGTCTGCCACGGCCCCGAGGTCGGATACAACTTCACGACGTCGCTGGCGAAGCAGCTCCGCTTTAAAGAGCTGCCGGGCGACTTTTCGGCCGATACACGCGTTCACGGCATGTTGCCTGCCGTGCTTGGTGAGTGGGCTTCTTCTTCCCTTCCTTCGTTCCTGCCATCGACCGCTGGGCCGCTGGGTGGCAGAACAAAGCCCCGTTCATCAACCGTGCCCGGTCGTTCACTCGACTCGGACGCTTGGAGGGAGGCGTTAGGGCCGACTGCGTGGCCATCTACATTCGCTGACTCCAGCCTGGGGACTCGTCACGCTCGTCCTCTCCCTCCTCGCGATCAAGTACGCGACAGACGCGCTGCAAGTCTTTGCAATCTACGGGACTGGTCTCCTCGCGGTGCTCTGCACGATCTACGCGGCAATCGTGTGGAAGTGGGCGCGCGACCTGAACTCGACTCTCAAGGCACACACGAGGGCGAGCGCGCACTATTCGCACGGATACTGGCTCCTCATCCCCATCTTTGTGATTCCGTACCTCCTCACGATTGCGGAATGGTTCAGGGCCAGGGAGTGGGAGGAGATGCCCTTCCTGCAGATTGGGGATGTTTACGTGCCCTCCACTGCGGCGCCGTCGATTGCCAGTCGCCGCACTGCGCGCACTGGTGGAGGCGGGAGGAGGAGGAGCAGGAGTAGGAGTGTAAGGGGCGCGACCATCGAGCCCGGCAACGCCCTCGGGCTCTGGCCCGGTGCCGTGCCCAATGCTCCTGCGCCGGAGAGGCATCGCCCGACCTACACCTTCTTTCCGGAGCCGGAGGGCGAGTACAACACGTACCGCGTCGGACGGACGCCGCCCCCGAGCGGGTTCTGGGGCAGGGCGTACGAGGGGAGCAGCACTACGACGTACCCCAGCTCGGGGAGTACGGTCTATCCCCCGCCTCATTGGGGGCAGTACTAGTGTCCTCACTTCATCTAGGTCACATATCAAATGCTGTGACACTCGTCAAGGTTCGCGACTTTGGCGAGTTTTCGGTACTCTTCAAGCAAGATTCTTGCGTTTCGGCGCATATTCAAGGTCGGGGTACAGGTCTTCTGTGCCCTCATGTGACACGGCTGTATGTGCAGCTTGTTGCGCAATCAATCTCCTCCTCACTTCCTCCCTTTGACGGCTTACAATGTCGTTGTTGTTGTTGTGTACCTCTCAGTCCGTAGTCGTCGCTATCCAGCGGCAAGTATATATAGTGCTTGAAGTTTACATGTAATCACTTTATGCAGCGCAGTTTCGCCTCATCAAGGAGGAAGCACTGTGCTGTCAGTCTGGCCGCCTGTTGCGGCCAGGCCACAAGCTGCTGTGTCAGCCTCCAGTGGAGTCACCTGCGTCCGAATCAGTGTGTCAGTCGCGAATCAGTAGCCCTCTCCCCCAAGCACCTCTCTATACAACAGTTCTAGCATCTAAGCTCTACTTACGACCCAGGACACACCTCTCGACCCAGAACTCGTGAATCCTCGCATCCCCCGACAATTCGGGGTGGAATGATGTGACCAGCTTCCGGCCCTGGCGGAGCATGACGGCGCCCAGCGTCTCCTCGTCGGCCGGGCCGAGAGGAGAGTCAGCGGGCGGCGGGGCCGGGATGCATTCCGGAGGCAGGCTGGCGAGGATCTCCGTCTCGGCGCGAGCTGAGGGGGAGAGGGAGTGCAGACAGGGCGCACGGATGAAGATCGTGTTGAAGGGCTCGTCGGGAAGGGAGAAGAGAGAGGGGATAGCGAGGGGGTACTCGAATGACTCGAGCTGGCCTGGGTTTGTCAGCTACGCGTTACGTCTCTGAAGCTGGTTTCGGCGGCTGCGACGGATCTTGCGCTGATGGGCCGGGGATAACTATCCCCGACTGTCCACCACCACCACAGTGTCCAGAGTCGAGCGTACTCACCACCATACAAGTTTCGCCAGACCTTCATCCCCCGAATGCCACCCCAGGCCTTCCCGTCGCCTTGCCTCTTGCCGCCACCAACTCCATCCGGCTCAGCCATGAGGATCATGCCGGCGCAAGTCCCGTAGACTGGCCGGTTGGGGTCGGCAACGAAAGCCTGGAGGGCGGGGAGGAGGCCCTCCGTTCTGGCTGCGACGCGCGTGATGGCGGTCGATTCGCCGCCGGGGAGGATCAGGGCGTAGCATTGCTGTGCGTCAGCTGAAATCCCTATCTCCGACAGCTTAGGGGGGAGGTATCAAGCGCCGAGCAGAGGAGCACGGGTGGAGCAAGAGGATGAGGAAGACAGGCGGGGAAGAAGGCAGATAGGGTTGAAGAAAGGAAGGAAGGCATCTGCGCGATCTTGGCGGCTCATGATGACTCACGTCAAGCTCATCCTTTGTGCGCACCGCAATGGCGCGGATCGTGTGTCCCTTTGACCGGAGACTGACGTTAGCTACCAACTTCGTGGACAGCTACGAGTGACTCACCGGTTGAGATAGGCAATGTGCTCGTGGAAGGCGCCCTGGAGGGCGAGCACGCCAATGGTGAGCTGCTCGGGGACGTGTTCCCTCTCTTCCTGGAGTTCGATCGTCATTGTTGCCGCCTATCGTTTTCCTGTCCCTTCCGTTCTTCTAGTCCAGCTGGGGTATTGCGAGTGTGAGTGGAATCAAAGGGATAGTGAGTAGAGAGAGAAGACAGTTGCAAGGAAGGTGAGGGGGGTGAGTCGACTTTTCTGGTGCGCTAATCTAATCTCCGCAAACGTAGGTCCGGTTGGATAAACCTCCACTTGGTTGACTCGGACCATAGATCGGAGAAGCAAACTCAGATCCATGGCGTGCGCGGACGCAAACCGCGCTTCAACATTTATGCGAGGAATGTGAGGCTTCCTCTTCTCGGAATTGTAATACGTGTAGGTAGGCTAGGTAAGCACGTGGTGGTATCAACAACGTGGCATGCCGTCATCGATCAAGCTTGAACGACCCAAACAACGCTCTATTATTCCCCGACTCGCTGGTGGCCGGTGGCTGGTCGCTACACCGCCCTCAACAGTGGAGACAGTGGATGACGCTGACTCTCTCAGGGAGCCTAGTCGAGCTTCCATGCACGTAAATTGCACCCTACGCCTTGTCACTTTCCTGCCAAGAAGCGATAACACAGACAAGACGCGCCTGCTTTTTCCCCAAGGTGTGTCCAGTCAACAAAGGGAGAGTTGTCTCCGATTAACCCCCCTTGAGGGCTGAGCTTATTTCTCACTTCGTCTTGCCAACCACGTCGAGAGGGAGATTTCGGGGAGTATGATACTTCGGATGCACCACAACCGTTTGGAGCCTTCCGTACCTCCGTACCTAGTCGACATAAACACGGGGGACCTTGCCCAGGACCTTTGTGCTTGGGCCTGACAAATACGGCATTACGCGCGCGTACGTGCGCGTCCTGCGTCTTAGCGGATGCAAGTGGAGCAGATCCCGTCCGCATGTCCGCAGGAGGCGATGCCGCTTCCAGCTCAACCGCAGCGTATTCTGCGTGACATTGTTCTGCGGTTTCTAGCACGCTTTGCTCTTCATTAACGCGGATAAGCGCCGTGACTTATCACGAGATCCGTGACTGTGACCACAGCGGGATCTGCGCACCGTGACTACCAAGACAGGGGCAAGGGGGGTCATGTCGGGCAACAGCACTTGCCTCGGAGTCAGAGACGCAATGTACGGCAAGTGGGCAGGCATATATGCAACCGACGATCCTGCTGTCTTATTCTCGTCTGCCGAGTTCGAGGAGTGCTGAGCTGCGCCGAGCACTGCTTGCATGCCATCGATTCCAGCTCAGGGCGTTGCGCGTGCTAGAATATGCGCGATTTATTCCACGGCCGACTGTAGCACTATGGACTGGACGAGTCGCAGTGCGCCTACTCATCCTGTACCGGTGACTGCCTACAGGCGGCTGTGCGCGGCGGTCTCGGCGCACCGTCTAAGGCTTGGATGCACTTGGGTGGGCTCAGCACTCCATAGCACGCTCTTGGCTCTTGGAACCGGAACGTGCTCAGACAACACGTAATGACGGCGTACGTCCTCTGTCTTAAACCGCCGGTACCGCACGCCCAAGCACTCAGGCTCCCAAGCCAAATTGCCATAGTCGGCCAGCCTGCGTGCTCTGTAGTCTCTTGGCTCGAGGGATCTCGCCGTAGAACGTAAGGAGCGTAAGCAGACGGTCGGAAGCAAGTCTCTGCTGCATGATCGCATGATTGCCTGGCCACTCGCATGGCATAGACCGCATAGGTGATCGCAGGCTCGCAGGCGAACATGTTGCGCCGGGGCAGCAGCCAGCTCCTACATTGAATGGCACTGGTCAGCCATTACGACGCACGATTCTGGTTGGCTTGCATAAAGAGCGTGCACCCTGAGACTCTCATCAACTCGGGACCTGGAAGCACATCGGTTGGGACAAGTCGGAATCGAAACCTCGCAGGCTGCGTGCCTGCGTCCGCCGCAGCGGGCTCCCCGGCGTATGCAGCGCAGCAAGGCCTGAGTGTACTGCCCGCGCCCAAGTTCCCCCCCTCGAGCCTCTGCCCGCAACGACAGGAGGCGTGACCTGCCCCGAGCCGAGCCAAGCTTGGTACTCACGGCCGTAGTAGTGACGGGGGTGGCGTCTGCAGACACAAACAAACAAGCGACATCCAGATGGCGACATGTGCAGTGAGAACCGGACATTAATCAGGCTCTGCACACTGCTTAACTCAATTAACTCTTAAATGGAGAGGTACGCACGTCTCCTCCTCGCTGTGCGCGCTGTGCAGCAGTGTATCGTGGAGCAGCATGGAAGCAGCGTGTTTGACTGGTTCGAGCTTAGTTCCGAGTTTAGCGGTCTTGGGTGGGTGGGTGCAGGTGCAGACGGTACGCGCTTGATTTTTTTTTTCTCGGACCCTGGGCTCTGCCGCCCTCGTCCACCCTGGGCGCATTTGGGAGTGCAGTTCCCGTGCCGTCCTTCTGTTCCCCGTCTGGTCTCCTTCTCTCTGCCAGCGTGTACCAGTGGCCAAGCTGATCAGGGGCATGGGCAGAGTGTCCCCTGAAATGACCTCCTTAGTGTACTCTTGGCCACAAGCCACTGCAATCTGCACCATTCATCCCAGCCAGAGGGCAGGGGGGGCAGGCAGACGCTTGCCACTGTATTCCACTGCTCACTCGCCCCCCTCCCCCCTCCCCACCGCTGCAGCGCTGCACCGCACCGCACATATCATAACATGACTAGGCGCATTTCTCTTCTTCTTTCTCCACCACCCATCCAACACCCCCCAACCACATCCCTCTTGTGAGTGACTAACGGCGGCTTGTCAACGTCGACAATGGCGATCTGCAACGATCTGCACGACGCCCGGCCCCCTGCTGATCAGAACGTGGACATGACGCTGACGCACACACTCTCTTTGTTCTCTTGCATTATCGTCCGTGCCCCTGTCTGTGCCCTCCCTCTGCGCTTCCCCCTCTGTGCATCCGCCCACGCCTCCCATCGCATCCACCATCACACGCAAACGCTTGTGACGCTTTCACTCTTGCACGACTGCGCCTCATCCATCCTACTGCGCTCACCGCCATCCGTGCGATCATCCTCCCTCTTGGCATTCACTCCATCCCATCCCTCCTAACCTGTCGACGTATCCCACCATGCTCGATTCAACTTGTGATCCGGTCTACGGCCTTCATCCACCCCCGCCGACAACATCCCCCATCCACTCCATCTCGACTTCTCCCGACCTTATTCTCGACCTCACTCTTTGTCCTGACGATCGCTACCCATTTCGTTGTCTTGTTTTTCACCCTACAGACCGAAGACGCTGGCTCGTCTTCGCCAACTTGGACACTCGCAGGTCGAATAGCGCTAGTCGCACGTCCACCCCCTTAGTTAACCTTGTTTCGCTACCCTCAAGCTCATTCTTCTCAACATGTACACCACCCTCCTGGCAGTTTTGCCATTGCTCTTGACGCCGGTCGTCGAGTCTGCGTCGGTCCCCCTCAACAACCGCGCAGACATCAAGGTCGCCGGGCGCGCCATCCCCGAGGCCAACCGTCGCCTGGTGCGACGAGTCGTTCGCCGTGGCGGTGACTCTTCCAACTGTGGCAACTCTACTGGAGTTGACAACGGAGGCAAGGAGCACCAGCACAAGCCGTCGAAGACCAAGACGAGGCCTCACTGGAAGCCTAAGCCCACTGGCGGCCACAACCACGGCGGCGACGACGACGATGACGACGATGATGACGACGACGATGAGGACTGGAATGACGGAGACGACGGCGATGATGACGACGATGACAAGCCCACCAAGACTACCAAGACGGATGACTGGAACAAGCCGACTGACTCGTCGTCCAGCTCTTCTTCTTCCTCTACTACCGTCTGGTGGACTTCGCAGACGACTCCCTGGTGGACCACTTCATCTGAGACCGCCACGGCGTCGTCTTCCTCGTCCTGCGGTGAGTGGGACTGGGACTGCCATCACCGCTCGTCTGCTACCCCGACTGCGTCGGCGACCTCGTCCTGTGCCGCTTGGGATTGGGACTGTCTCCACGCTTCCTCCGCTACCCCGACTGCGTCGGCAACCTCGTCCTGCGCTGAGTGGGACTGGGACTGCCTGCACGCCTCGTCCTCGACCTCAGCGTCTGCTACGACTACTTCTTCCGGCAACCCACCCGAGTCCACTTCGCAGTGGCAGCTCGTCACCAAGATTGCCGGCAACGAGTTCTTCGACCCGAAGCACTGGTGGTTCTGGAGCTTTGACGACCCGACCCATGGCGATGTTCACTACGTTGACGCCGGCACTGCTTGGAACGACGGTCTCGTTTCCATCAATGAGCGCGGCAACGCTGTCATGAAGGTCGACACGACTCCTTACCGCGAGAAGGGCAAGCGCAAGTCTGTGCGTATCCACGGTACGCGTGTCTTCACCGGTGGCATGGTTCTCATGGACGCTGTTCACATGCCGACTGGATGCGGTACTTGGCCCGCCTGGTGGCAGAACGGCCCGAACTGGCCTCACGGCGGTGAGATTGACATTCTGGAGGGAGTCAACGACAACACCCAGAACCAGGTCTCGCTGCACACTGGTCCCGGCTGCACGATGCCCGGCAACTTTGAGAGCGGCCAGAAGGGTGTTCTTCACCGTGGCAACGGCGACTTTGACGCATTCAACTGTGGATCTGCCGCCACGTTCAACCAGGGATGCGGCGTCCTCGACCAGTCGAGCGACGCTTCGTACGGCGAGTCGTTCAACAATGCGAACGGTGGTGTTTACGCCCTTGTCTGGGCCGACTATGCCATCCAGGTCTACTTCTTCAAGCGTTCAGACATTCCCCAGGACATCAAGGACGGTTCGCCCAACCCTGACAACTGGGGCACGCCTGTCGCCAACTTCCCGACGACGTCGTGCTCACCGTACGAGGCGTTCTACGATAACTTCAACATTTTCGACACGACGCTGTGCGGAGACTGGGCTGGCTCGGAGGGCGCGTGGTCGTCTTGCCGCGCCAAGACTGGCTACGCGACGTGCTCCGAGTATGTCGCCAATGAGGGTGCCTCGTTCAAGGACGCGTACTGGGAGGTTGTCTCGGTTACGTACTACAACTCTACCAACATCTACTAAGTTCGGACTCTGTCTGACCGGCCTGTAGCTGGCCTACTCTCCCCGACGACAGGTGTACGATTAGTAGGCGAACCCCCATCAATAGAGAAATACCGGACAATCCATACCCTCGCGCGCGCGAACAAACATGTTGAACCAACTCCTCCTCCTCATCCCAAACCTCACCTGCCTGGTGCGGGTGTACCATAGTTTATTCTATACATCACTGACGATAATGAGCTAGTCAGGTAGCAGTTATGCATTGATTGCGTAATGACTGAAGTCTAGAAGCATGATGAGTGTGCCTGTAGTGGGAAGATGGAGATGGGATGGCTGACGAGAGGAGGCTATTTCTGGCCGTGGTCAATTGCGACTCGCCATTGTCCTCAATCACTGATATCGCGTCGAGGAATGCAGATCGCAGTGCAGTCGTGCTCGTGCTTGGCCTAAACTTGTCATATCAAGAAAATGTCTATGTACTTTTTGGTCGTGTTGTCCTATCTATGCGCGTAAGCGCGATGCTACTACTCCTCCTCTCGGGCACAGTCCCGCGTCGACAGTGTTCTCACTGTGCTCGCTCCGCTCGCGCCGCCTCACCTTAGGCACACAAGAACATCTTGTACGCGCCATTATTCGTCTCCTCGACGACAGGGTACCCGAGTTCCTCGAGGAACGCGTCGAGCTGGCTGTGGTCCGCGTCGCCATTCGGCGGCGGCTGCAGCCCAACGAGCACCTTGCCGACATCAGCGCCGTGGTTCCTGTAATGGAACAGGGAGATGTTCCAGCCGGGCGTGAGCGAGCCGAGGAAGCGCGAGAGCGCGCCGGGGCGTTCGGGAAACTCGAACCGGAATATCCTCTCGTTGTCGACACGGCTGCGGCCGCCGACGAGATGGCGAATGTGGGACTTGGCAAACTCGTTCTCGCTCAGGTCCAGACTGTCTATGCCCAGGTCTTTCAGCTGTGACACGATCTCGCTGATTTCGCGCTGCCGGTCGCTGGGAGAAATGCCGCCTTCGGGACCGGATTTCGAGACGAGGTAGAAGGAACAGATGATCCAGCCGTGCTCGGGCTCGCTGTAGCGGTAGCTGAACTCGGTGACTGCGCGGGGGACGAGGATGTTGTGCAGCTTGACAAACGACCCAGGGCGCTCGGGCACCTTGAAGGCCATGAGGACCTCGCGGCCCTCGCCGATCTCGGCGCGCTCGGCGACAAACCGCAGACGCGAAAAGTTCATATTCCCCCCCGACACGACGGCGACGAAGCGCTTCCCGCTGCCCTGCAGGTTGTTCCGGATGACGTGGGCCTTCAGGCCCGCGAGCGCGAGCGCGCCAGAGGGTTCGGGGATCGAGCGCGTTTCTGCTTGTCAGCGGATACAGGGGAATGTGGCTCACCCTCAAACACGTCCTTGATGGCGGCACAGATCTCGTCGTTGTCGACGATGACGACGCCATCCAGCAGCTCCCGGCACACGCGGAAGGGTTCCTCGCCGACGAGGCGGACGGCCGTGCCGTCCGCAAAGGGGCCGACTTCGGGGAGGACGACGCGGTGTCCGGCCTTGAGGGACTTGTCCATCGCGTCGCCGTCGACCGTCTCAACGCCGTACACTGCGGTCCGGGGCGCGACGCGCTTCATATACGCCGCAATGCCGGCACAGAGGCCGCCGCCGCCGATCGAGCCAAAGACGCCGTCCAGCGCATCGGGGTCCGCGACCTGGCGGCAGATCTCCATCGCAATCGTGCCCTGGCCCGCGACGACGTAGGGATCGTCGTAGGGCGGGATGAACGTCAGCCCCTTCTCCTTCTCGAGACGCAGGCACTCGGCCTTGGCCGCGTCAAAGTCCTGCCCGTGCAGGACGACGTTGCCGCCCAGGCGCCGCACGTTGTTGACCTTGATCGAGGGGGTTGACAAGGGCATAACAACAGTGGCGGGGATACCGAGCGCCTTGCCGCTGAGCGCAACGCCCTGCGCGTGGTTCCCCGCCGAGCACGTCACGACACCCCGCGCCTTGTCCTCGGCGGACAGAGAGGCCATCATGTTGTACGCGCCCCGGATCTTGAACGAGAAGACCGGGTGCAGGTCCTCCCTCTTCAGCCAGATTTCGCAGCCAAGGCGCTTGGACAGGTTCACCGCGTGCGTGAGCGGCGTCTCCTGCAGGTTCAGAGGGGCAGTGTACACCTTAGCTTTGTGGGTCAGTAAGCTTTATCAAGATTAACACTCTCTCCCACTTACACATGAGGATCATGCGGAGGTAGTCCGGGACGTCCTGCCCGCCCTTGCCCTTCTCGAGGTACTGCCGCGGCAGCTTCTGGTACAGGTGCGCGGGGACGTCTTCGTCCTGCGCCTCGTCGTGGCCCGTAGACGCCTGCGGGGCAGTGGACGCGTACTCGATCGTCGTCGCCGTGACGGGGGAGCGGGAGAGCGAGTTCGAGTTCGGGCTCCGCGCAGAGGACAGCGTGGCCGAGCCGCTGCGCTCGCGCGGCGGGATGGCGACGGGGGTGGACATGGCGTTTGGCTCCTGATGTCCTCTGGTCTGTGGGTTGTTGGACTGGAGGATTGAGTGTGATGAGAGGTGAAGGAAAAGTCGGAGTCACAAGATAATCGGTAAAGTAAAGTTCAGGACGTCAGGAGACCGCTCGACCGGCTAAGAGCGGAGGACAGTTGCGGACGACTTTTCGACTCGGCCAGCTAAAGGACTCAGGCACGCGCAACACCCACCACCGGGGGATCGGCGTATTCAAGTCAACATGCATGAGGGGCATGCACAGGCCTTACACTTGGAACTGGACTCCGCGTTTGCTTACCGACGAGATGGCCAGACGGTCAACAGAGATCTTCGCTCTCCGTGCGAGAGCATGGCGGTAACGCAGCAACAACTGCAGTGGCAAGGCTGACCGCTGACCCGTTTTGGCCGATCACATCTGCCTTTGGCCGACTACCTCACCTGAAGAGCACTGCAGAGTGGTCGTCCAAAGCTGCTGCAACGTCGCGCACATCGCTTGTCTCATCACTATCAAGAGGCCACGCCCCATCGAGGGCCACTCTCATCTTCTTCTGCATTCCGCATCACGCTGACTCGGTGCGCTCTCTCTCACCATACACGCGCGGCAAGTCACGTCGAGATCTACTGCGTCAGCTTACGTAACGCTGCGATGTTGTCGCATCCACCCATTCCGCCTGGCCACCAACGTTGCACTCTAACCGGCGGCGTCAACGTGCTTTCAACCACCGACATTCAACTCCATCCCCACTCTCAACACCTCACACTCGCCGACACCGCACTGCACCTTCACCTTCACTGGCCATGGGCCCCGCTCTCAACGCCCTCACCCCAAAGGGCGCGCACTACCATGCCAGCCTCGGCGCAGCCCTCGTCCGCGGCGCCTGGGCAGACGCCAACCCGGGCACAACACCGAACGGCTCCCCTCTGTCCTGGAACGAGCTCATCCGTAAATGGGGAAAGCACACTGGCGGGAGTGAGTTGCCGCGTCGATTTCCATAACTGACGTCCAGATACCGAACTTGTGCATGCTGTCCGGAACGTGTCGCTGTCGTACCTCTCGAGCTCGTTTGTGATCCCGTATGCGCCGGAAGAGCGCCTTCAATTGCAGTCGCAGGAGACGGCGGTTGTTCCCAGCGGTGGCGTGTCTGGCGGCGGCGTGTCAGGAGCGGGCTCGTCTTCCTCTTACGTCCATGTGCAATCTAAGCCATCCGCACACCTTTCCGACGGCGATCTCGACGGGCCCGACGGCGCGGGACCAGACGCCTGGGCGACGCACGGCGTGTGGGGCTGGGTCGTCGATCAGCAGCATGCTCCCGATGTCCGGCAAGCACTCAAGGTGCTCGAGGCGCAGCGCAGCACCGCGCCGGGCAAGGACCAGCCGTCCGTCGCGCTGACGACGGCGTACGCGCTCGTGGCGCTGGGTGATTTTGACGGGGCGCTCAACATCCTCGATTCCTTTGCATGGGACAGCAAGCCGGACTTTGGAGTTGTCGACGGCGACGCGGCCGTCACGGAGAGGATTCGTGCGCGCGTTCTGCAGGGCATGTGCTACGAGATGGGCTCGCGGCCGGACACAAACCGCGCCATGCAGCTGTACCTCGACGCTGTCGCCATGACGGAGAGCCTGAGTGTGTCGCCGCTCGTGATGCCGACATACCTCGTTGCGAGCGGGAACGCCCCGAAACCGGCGATCCCGAACTTTGAGTCGCAGCGCGAGATCCTCCGCTGGGTCTCGCTCGCCCTCACGCGCTCCGCTGCCATGTGCGCGCACACGGGCAACAATGCGCTCACCCTGCGCATTCTTCGAACGTACCACGCGCTGTCGATCAACTGGGCGCCCAACTTCCGCGCACGCCAGCGACAGCGCATGCTCGACCTTTACGTGACGGCACTCGAGACGAGTTATCCCAGCTCTGGCGAGCAGGCGCCCGAGCCTTACATGCTGGCCGGGAGCACGCCGCCGCGGACAGCGCGCGTCATGTGGCGCGGCGAGGTGTCCGAGGCGCTGCGGTGCGGCCAGCGGCTGCTGAGCGAGACGACGTCCTTCCCCCGTGCGGGAGAGTACAACTCTGCCGTGGTCAGCTTTGCGAACCGCGCAGCGCAGTTCCCGGCACTCTCGCAGGCGCTTGCGCGCGACGCAGTCAACGTTCTCTGGTGGGCGACGTCGCTCACGTACCAATCGCAGAGCGTGCTGCGCAACCTTGGCCGTTTGCTGGAAGTCACCGGCGAGTTGAAGGAGGCGCGGCGCGTGTTCGAGCTCTACGTCCAGCTCGTGCTCAAGGCGCGCGAGACCGAGGATCCCGACAACCCCCTCACTTTGCAGCGGCACCCGACCGAGACGGACGAGGAAGTCACGAAGGAGGTAAAGGCGCTCGAGTCCGAGTCCTCCCACGACGAGTTCCAGGACGCCAAGGAGGACCTGAACGGCGTGGTCCGGAGCGAGGAGGGCGACGTCGACACGGACGACGAGATTGTGCAGGGCCTGAATACCGGCGCGCTCATGCTTTTGCGGCACTTCAACGATGCGGCTAATGCGTGGCGGTACGCGACGCTTGCGAGCGACGTGACGAAGCGCGGCAACGTCACGCCTCTGGTCACTTCAAAGGCGGAGGAGGTCAAGGGGATTATCCGGCTGTGCATGTCGAACAGCAGCGAGGCGGTCGGCACGGCGTCGCTGACGCTGAATGAGCGTGGAAAGCGGAAGCAGCTCCAAGTTCAGGCGATCAACCACCTCAAGGCGGCGACCATGCTGGACCCGAACAGCGTGTCGGCGTACTACCACCTGGCGTACGCGTACACGCAATCTAGACAGATCGACGATGCCCTGCAAGCCGTGCGACACGCACTCGAGCTGGACAGCAACGCCGTGCGGTGCTGGCACCTCCTTGCGCTGCTCATGACAGCAACGGGTGACTGGCAGGCGGCGCGCAAGGCGGCCGAGACGGGCGCGTCGCTCTGGGAGACGGACGACGAGACGGCCCTCGCCGACGAGGGCGACACGGCCTACGACGGGCAGCCCACCAAGGCGCAGCACGCCCTGCTCATGCCGAACGGCGACCTGACGCCGACGCCGGCGATTCCCGACGCGCGGCCAGGCAAGGACGAGCGCCTCAGTGCCATTCTGCAGTTACGCATGACGCTGAACACGATTGTGGAGAAGCTCGACGGCCCCGACGCGGCGCTGGTCAGGCAGCAGGAGCTGTTCAAGTTCTTCTCGTCGCGGACTGAGCCGCTGCGTCCCGCGTCTCAGGCATCGCCCGGTGTGGGTCTTGGGCCGGCGCTGAGCATTTCAGGCGGTACGATCAGTTCCCGCACCGGTGACCGGCCGACCTCGATGGACCTCGGGGGCAGCTACGTCCTGACGCCGCCTAATGACGTGCAGATCTCCCCGCCCTCGCCGCAACTCCAGCCCTCGACCCCCGGCACTCCTAACAGCAGTGCGGCAGAGAGCGTGGGCGTGTCAGACGAGGACAGGCGCGCGCACAAGCGCTCCCTCCTCCCGAAACACCTCCACGTGCCCTCCGTGGCTAGGGGCCACGGCAAACTCGGCAAGGGCACGCCGCACTCGTCCCCAGACAGCGCACTGGGGGAGCGGAACGCGTCGGCCTCGTCGCTGTCCATCGCGCCGACAGCGATCCACTCGCACTATCACTACAGGCAGGCGCGGGCCGCGCCGCCACCCCCGCCCCCGCTGCAGCGGAGCGGGCGCACGCCGGCCGAAGAGCGCATGCTGGCCGATTTGTGGCTGCAGAGTGCGGCGACGTTCAGAAGGAGTGGAAAGCTGGAACAGTGCCTCGTCGCGGTCGAGGAGGCCGAGGCGGGCGACCCGGCCAACCCTGCGATCTGGGTGCAATTGGGCGCGCTGCAGGAGGCGGAGCGGCGCCAGAACAATGCCCTCTCCGCGAGCGCAGCGAGCCCCCCCACCGCCCTCTCGCTCGCCCCGTCCTCGCCCACCTCGCCATCCTCCCCGACCTCAATCCCCCTGCAGAGCAACGGCAACGCGAATCCCGCCGCGACAGGCGTGAAGGACGGCCCCCTATCCTCCTATACCAAGGCGCTCCTCCTGCGGCCCGACTATCCCGCCGCGCTGGTGTGTATTGCGCGCCTACACGCCAACGCGGGAGACTACGACAATGCAAACAGTCTCCTGAACCAGCTCGTCCAGGACCAGGGGTGGGACTGTGCCGAGGCGTGGTATCTGCTCGGCTCGGTTGCTGAGCGGCAGGGACGCAGGGAGAAGGCGCGGGAGTATCTGAAGCGCGCGCTCGAGTTGCAGCAGAGCCGGAGTTGTCGGCCGCTCAATGAGGCGTTGGGGGTTTGGTAGCGCGAGCTGAGGGAGCGCAGCGAGCGCAAGCGAGCTCAGCGAGTTCTGCGAGTTCTGCTGTGTTCAGCGAGTTCTGCTGTGTTCTGGAACGGCAGGCGGGGTGAGGCGGGAGAGAGTCTGTAGAGTGTGTACTGCGTTATGACATTTCATGAGTGCTCCATCCTCCCGTGCCACTCCGGTCGGAGATGATTGCAGCCTGTTCACGCGGTTAGCCCTACCACAGTAGATGGCTGGTGATCTATTCTCTCCTATCCTCTGCAAATCAATCACACTACTTGCCACTAAGAAAGTCGAAGGCAAGAAAAAGAGAGTTGCATGATGATAAAAACCGGACAGCTAATCGAAGAAAAGGGGGAAAGGGAAGTAAAGGGAGCGAACCGAGCTGAGTTGGAGAGTTGGAGAGTTGGAAAGTTGTTGGTACAGTTACACGTTGTAATGTTGTTATGGGTATATGTATGTGGGAGAAGGAAATTATAAAGCGGCAAGAAGCAAGAAGCAAGAAGCCGAGGGGCGGATATGTGTGTTTGCACGTTTGCACGATGAGCTCGCTCGCGCCCGTCCTGCGCGTGCAACGGCGCGCGATGGACATCGAGGCTAGATGCTCGAGGGTCGAGGGTCGAGCACTGAGTGTCAGGCGCGTCGAGTGTCGAGGATCCCGAGCATGTGGCCAGCACTCGAGCATGTGGCGAGCACTCGAGCGAGGAACACGGTGCGAGTATCCACGCACGTTGCAAGTGCGAGAATGTGGCGGGACAGACAGAGTTGCGACCATGGAGTGGCCACAATACGAGCGAAGCGCCCTCACGCGCGGGCCGCCGCGCGCCGCTCGCCCTTGCCCGCCTTCCTCGCTTCGCTCGGAAGTGCTCGGAAGTGCTCGGAGGGCTCATTCCGCCCCCAGCTTCATTAACGCCTTCAAGCTCTTGGCCACGCCAAACGAGTAATTCGCAATCTCCTGTCGGGTCTGTTTATCAAACTGCTCGCCTCTCGAGGTCTCCTGCGCCTCGCTCAGTTTGTTTGTGTTCGCGACCAGGTCTCTTAACAACTCATCGCCCCTGACTCTCAGACTCGGCGGGATACAGTTCCGCGTCACGCCCACGATGCTCGAGCTGATCGCAATGACTTCGGACAGATGCTGGTTCAGCGTCTGGCCTTGATCGCCTGTCCTTATTGCCGCGAGGAGGGATTGGATGCTCGAGACCAAAGCTGAGGATTGCGTGTTCAGGTACGGCTTCACGTCGTCCCATTCCCGATCCCCGCCGCGCGAGCTGGTCTCCCGCCTATGCGCGGAGGAGGGCTGCCGCCGATGTCCTGAGGGTCCGGACGGGGATCGCTGATGCTGCCCTTGGCCGCCGGGGCCGCCCGGGGAGCTCGCATAGCTCCCTCCAGAAGCACTGCTCTGTTTCCGCTCGAGGTCAAAGGAGTCGGACCGCGTCGTGGCCGACTGGAAGCTGTTGATGCGCAGCTCCGGTTGCGCACTGAGCGTATGGAACGCGGGCGTCTCGTACTTTCCCCCGCCTAGGCTGCTCACGTTGTTGTGACCCAGGGGCTGGTTGCGCGACGCAGGCGACGCAGGCGACGCCTTGGGCGAGAGCGGCGCGTAGCCTGATCCGGGGCTCGAGCCGTTCGTGTACCCATTCACGCTGCCGTTGGCCCCGAAGCGGCCGGGACTCACACGGGGCGACATACCGCCGACCCCGCCTCCGCCTCCGTCGTTGCGCTCCTCGTTCTCGTCGAACGGCGTGCGGCGCACCATGTCCGCTATACTCATGCTTGCGCGCTTTTTCAGAATCTCGCGCATGGCGCCCGTGCGCCGGATCTTGAGCAGCTTGATGATCTCGACCACGTTGGCGGAGAGCGTGCCCGCTGCCGCGTCGATGAGGCCGACGGGCGAGAGACCCGAGGCCATGGCGTGGTTCCGCGCCGCCGTCATGAGCGCGCCGAGGCGCGTCGTGCTGTCGTGCTTCAGCGACTCGAGCTTGCTCACGTCCACGTCTAGATTCGGCTGGTCCTCAAACGCCTTGACGTCCTCGCCTATAGCCGTCACCGCCTCCACGATGGCCTTCATGGCGGGCAGGACGCCGGTGGGCTGGCTCGAGCGCGCGACCTGGAGCAGATTGTCGATCGCACTCTGGAACGCAGACACGTGCATGTCGGCAATGTTGCCGTCGGGAGAGGCCGGGAGGTGGTCCTCCGACATGGGCTGCGAGGTGAACATGACCGAGGTCGCCTTGAGGTTGCGCAGCTCGGTGCGCGCGGCCTGGAACTGTTTCCGCGACTCGGCGAGCTGCGCCTCGAGCGCAGAATACGCCTCGCGATGCCGCTCAGACGCGAGAACGAGGTCCTCGTTCTGCACGCTCAGCGCATTCAGCTCCTCGACGAGACTCTTCACCTCGCCCTGCAGCTCGGCGACGACGGCCTCGTCCGCCCCGCCCTGCCCGCAATTGGCGTGCTCGGTCTCGAGACGGCGCAGCTCGTCCTCCAGCGCCTCGGCGCGAGATCGCCACTCCCCCGCCTCGTCGCTCGCTGCCCGCGCCGAGGCGTCGGTCTGCTCGCGCAAAGCGGCGTGCGCATCCCTCGCCACGTCGAGCTCGTGCTGTATGCTGCGGAGCGAGGAAGCGTGTGTCGTCGCGCGCTCCTTTAGACCGCGCACCTCGTCCTCGTAGTCCTTGCGCCGCTCGCGCTCGTCCGCCAGTTGCCGGGACAGGTCCTCCTTCTCGCCCTCGAGCGTGTTGCACCGCCGCTCAAGCCCTGCAACGCGGAGCTCGTACTCCTTCCGGATCCGCTCCTCGGCGTCGCCGTCGATGGGCTTCGACCGCGATGTTGTGTTCGAGATGAAGCTGTCGCGCTCGTGCCATCCGGGACCGTTCTCCTCGGTCGTTCGCGGAGACACGACCTCGTCGCGCGAGTTTTTCCGGATGCTCACTGGCGTCTCGGTGCGGAAGCGGGTTGCGGGCGGCTCGTCGGCGGCCCCGTCGACGCTGTCCCGGGCGTAGGGGACCTCGATCGCCTCTTCGGTAATCGTGCTCTTGTTCGGGACGACAATGTCGCTCGTCGCCGCTGTTGGGGTCGCGAACCGCTTGGGCTCCTCCGCCTGCGCCCGGAGCACCTGGGCCATCTGGCCGCCGCCGCCAGAAGAGAGTCCGGAGCCCTTGCGGTCGTGGCTGAGGGCGGAGCGCGAGTCGGATCTTGGCGGGCCGCCGGTGGCAGACTGCGCATCGTCGCCGCCGTACAGCGAGGTGTCGTCGTCGAACTCGGGGTATCGCCGGCGGAGCTCGTAGAAGACGTCGGAAGCGAGGTCCTTGAACCGGTTCTTCGGCAGGGTCGCAAGCTTCTGCCGCGCCTGGTTCCGCTTTGGGTGAAAGTCGTCGCGCACAGGGAGGAACGGGGCTGAGGGCGCAATGTCAGCTTGCCTGCACGACGCGAACCAGCGGCCAATCTCCTCCTCCATGGTGTCGCTCTGGCAGCAGCCAGGTTGGGGAGCCTATCTCTAGGCATGAAAAGGTGTACTACACCAAAAACCGAGCTGCTTGCGAGGCCTAGAACGATCCACGCAGGTGCACGCAGGTGCTCTGCACGAGCCGTCGCCGGTGCCCCCCATCGCCCCGACAGTCGAGACAAATTCATGCCGCACACCGAAGCACAACTCACCTGCTCCTTCTGAACCTCCGCGCTCGACGCTTAGCCGTCGCATCAGTTCGTCGTACACATCCGTACTGAGTTCGAGGAATTGTAGCCGCGTCAGCCGGGTCAGCTTGTCTCGTGCCGAGGCGCGCGCAGTGGGCGATTCTGCTCTGTCAGCGTTGTTGTTCCTTCTTCGTTGTAGTAGAGCAGATCGCGATCGGCGTGCAGCTCGTTTCTGGGCCGTGCCGGCCGTGCGACGGCGCCGAGGGCGCTGGGGGCGTCGATATGGCGACAATGAAAAGCCTCAGAGACCCGAGAGCCGCATCGCACTGGACTGCGACCCACGCATGCCGGCGTCCGAGCCATCGTCGCAGATAGCTCAGTGCCCGCCAGTGCCCGCCAAGCTCGCCGAGCCTTCGCTGCAGCAGTACATGCTGCGGATGTGCAGCCCTCGCTGGTACTCACCCTTATCCGCCCACGCCGAGAGAAAGTCCTTGAGAGCCCTCCAGTGCACCCAGGCGGTATCCTTCGTGTCCTTCCTGTCCATGCGTTTGCCGCTGCCGCTTCGTCCTCGGAGCCGGGGGTCGGGCCGCGGGCCGTGCCCCCGTTCGAACCTCGGCGGACTGCTCGCGGGGCGCCTCCGTTGGCGACGGGCTGCATCTGCGGCTGAGGCATGCCGCCGTTCATCCCAGCGCCCATGCCGGCGCCGTTCATGTTCATGCCGCCGTTCATGCCCATGCCGGCGAGAGGCTTGTATTGCTGGGGTGCTCGCTGGTTCTGGAAGAATGCACCGGCGCTCGTTGTGCCCGGCCCGCCTTGGGCGTAGCGGGAGGCCATGTCGATATGTTACTGGTGTCGGAGTGTGGTGGTGACAGTGGTGTTATGGTGTGTTGTTGTTGTTGTTGTTGACGACGATGTGGTCGACTTTTGTTTTGTTTGCGTCTGCCGTCCGGCGAAGGGGAGGGGGCGAGAGAGAGAGTGTGAATTGGCTGGCTGAGAGGGAGCCGAGGACTGGATGAGGGGGAGTGATCGCAGCCTAAAGCGCTAAGGGGGGATTTGAAATGGCAATTGAATGTCAACGTAAGGGCAAGAGATGCAAGTTGAACGACGGTCGTGCGGTCGGAGAGGAGTGTGTGTGTGTGTGTGTGTGTGTGTGTGTGTGTGTGTGTGTGTGTGTGTGTGTGTGTGTGTGTGTGTGTGTGTGTGTGTGTGTGTGTGTGTGTGTGTGTGTGTGTGTGTGTGTGTGTGTGTGTGTGTGTGTGTGTGTGTGTGTGTGTGTGTGTGTGTGTGTGTGTGTGTGTGTGTGTGTGTGTGTGTGTGTGTGTGTGTGTGTGTGTGTGTGTGTGTGTGTGTGTGTGTGTGTGTGTGTGTGTGTGTGTGTGTGTGTGTGTGTGTGTGTGTGTGTGTGTGTGTGTGTGTGTGTGTGTGTGTGTGTGTGTGTGTGTGTGTGTGTGTGTGTGTGTGTGTGTGTGTGTGTGTGTGTGTGTGTGTGTGTGTGTGTGTGTGTGTGTGTGTGTGTGTGTGTGTGTGTGTGTGTGTGTGTGTGTGTGTGTGTGTGTGTGTGTGTGTGTGTGTGTGTGTGTGTGTGTGTGTGTGTGTGTGTGTGTGTGTGTTCGAAGTGAGAGAGGAAACTTGAGTAGCAGAGTATCAAGAAAGTCTGGGTGCGACGAGGAGGGATAGTGGGTATGGTGAGGGGAGAGAGTGTGCACGGATATTAGAGCTCACACTTGGCAGGATAGAGTGGGGAAGGAACTCCAGGGGAAGAGGTGAAAGACAAGGGGGGGAGTGTGTTGTTTGCCGGTTCATGGCTACGGTGGCTACGGTGGCTACGGTGGCTACGGTGAAGGGTGCCTGAGTGTGCTAGCGCGTTTGGCGTCTGGCTGCCACCTGTTTGTCCCTGATACCAGACTGCGCCGCGGGACCAATTGTCCTTTGCACTGTGCCGCTCTGGTGCGCGATAACGCACGACACGCGCAGTGAGACGCGTCAAAGGCTCTCTCAGCTCTCAGGCTGCGTCTCACCTGCCGTTCCTGCGACGAGGGCGCGTGCCGTGGTGTAAGGAGAGAGTGTTCTGGGTGACCACATGCTGCACCCGCTCATGAGCAATTCACTCATCTCTGTTCTAATCGACCGTTACACATAAAAGATGCACCGTGCGCACACTCTTAGTCCCATTCCAACTCGCTTCGGGGCACTTACTTGCGTTACACTCTATTCATCGTGAACTGACTTAGCGCAAACTATTATGCATCTCTCCTCCGCTTCTCCTCGGCCACTGTTGATATGGTGTGCACGGCCAAACATGTACTGCAGTGTCACCGGGCTTCACTGTGAAGCATGACTCTCTCCACATCGGCACACGAGAGACGAGCTCCATCGTCTCAGACCTCTGACCTTGTTTCACCTCGACCTCGTCCACCATAAAGTGTAGGGCGGGTTGCTCTCGCCCGACCACACAAAGGGCCCGATAAGAGCGCAGATGACACTCAGCTGCCTCACTTGTGCACAGTTCAATCACAGTCAGATCTGCGTCGTACCTGGCGTCCTCACGATGGAACACGGAACACCACATCAGAAAATGGCACACGCAACATGACCAGGGTTATCAGTCGTAGTCGTACATCACTTGCACAGAAGCTAGAACATCGGAGTAGATCCTGCTGTCATGCTGTCCAGCTCTACTGTTCTTCCTGCCCATCCCACCATCTTCATCCGCCAGCCTTGCGTTCTTCACGTTGAGAGACTAAAGGGCTATCCGTGGATCTCGGCGTCCATGCCAGCACCACCACTCCACCCCTCTCCTCCAAACAATCCCTTCCAGCTGCTTGGTTCCCGCAACTGGGCATCTGTTTCGTCAGCTCTTGCTATCCCGATGCCCCGAGCTCACCGATTCCAGCCATATCCAGCGTCCTAGCAGCAAGAGCGTGCGCATCACCCCGGTTATCTCCCTCGACGACCCAAGCGGCCAGCGCGCCGGCAGGCGTGCCCTGCTCTTTCAGAGCCGCCAGTGTCCTCCTCGTAAGACCAGCACCGGGGAGGAACGGAGGGTAGACGCCTTCCCTCTGTTGCTCCTGTGGGGGAGCACCCTCGAGCCGGAGGTTGAGGGCGGGAAGCTGCGCGAGACGCTCAAGGATTGGAGTAGATGCATCGCGCACGATGGCCTGGTGCGGGGTCCTGATCGTCAGTTCGTTCCCTTGAGCAGTGAACTGACAAGAGCTGTGCATCGTCCTGATTCGCAGCGTCGAGGGAGGCGAGAACGAGAACAGAGCCAAAGCTCTTCCCCGCCGCGGCGATGAGGGCGACGTGCTCATCCTTCTTCGTCTGAAGTGTTAGCTCGCCATATGCCGTCAGATCGTTAGAGCCATCGGTGCGCACCTTGAGGGTCGGAGAGCGCTGCAGCAGGACATAGACAGATCCTTGGTCACCATACACTGGAGTCAGCTTTGAGGGCGACCTGTAGAGCAGCTTACGTTCCAGACCGCCGGTCAAGATCCCGGCCTCGCTGTCATATCCGGCAAAGGGGGCTACTGTCTCGCCCGTACCGACGAAGGCAACACGCTTCAGACCCAGCGACGATACAAGCAAATCACCCGCGAGTTGGGGGACGTTGCCTAGTGATACGGAAGGCTGTTGTTAGCTATTAGATCGGGAACATTGGTGAGCTCATGATGAGGCGTGTGAGGCGAATGGGAGGTGACATGACACAGGGATGGAGGGAAGACAGTCTCGGCATGAGGAGGACAACGTTATCACTGAAGACAAGCGCCTAGTAAGACGGAAAGAGTGAACGACTCACCACAACCAGCACAGCATCCTTCAGCTTGCTTGTATCAAGCCCGTTCACGGGGTAGATGGGACCCGTCGACATAGTCGGTGAGAGGTTGATGGCAACAACAACACGAGACGCTGGCGTCATCTCGCAACGTCAACTTTGCGGTGGAGGCGGGCCTCCACTCGGGCTTCGAGTGGCACAACGCACACTCTCAGCGCTCCTCTCATGCTTCGATCGAACGGCTACGCCTCATTTTTTGTATGACCGTGAATGCATACTGGTTACTACGAAAGACTGTTTCTTGCTTCAGGTTTACTTCAGACTATAAATATACTTCGAGATGACGTGTTACAACAGACACGGCTCTACGACTTTTTCGTATAGTACTTTGATGGATGGGGTCGTAGAACCAGGTGACGAGGGCGATACAGACGTAGGCCATCATGAGGACGAATCCCTCGAGATACTGCGAGCGACCGTCGGCGATGGCAAAGTTGACGAGAATGATCGCGATCACAAGGACGATCGTCTCGTAGGTGTCAAACAGGAGCGACATGGGCTGCCCGATCATCCAACCGATGAGAACAAGAAGAGGAAGAATACCGAGCGAGACCTGGATCGAGGATCCAACCGCGATGCTCATGGACAAGTTGAGACGGTCCTTGAGCGAAACAGTGACAGCCGTGATGTGCTCGACGGCGTTACCGATGACAGGCAGAAGGATGAGACCGACGAACTCGCGCGAGACGCTGGTCGACTCGGTGAGACCGTCGATCGAGTCGACGAGACATTCGGCGGTGAGACCGGCGAGACCAGTGAACGTGATAAGCATACCGAAGGCGAAGATCGCCTTGGTACGAGGGTTCTCAGGAAGACCGGCCTCGACACGGTGGTGCTGAGCCTCAATGTCAAGTGTGTCAATGGTGGTCGCGGTGGAGAGGGGGTGCGTTGTCTCGCGGAAACGCAGGCTGGGGCTGGTGCGGGTCGCAGAAGCCGAGGAGTAGGCACGAGCGCGGCCAATGTCGAGCTCGGGAGGTGTCTGCTGGTTGTTCGCCAGGATGGAGGGCGACTGCACACCGGGCGAGGAGCTGCCAGAGTTGCGGTGGGGCTGCGCCACACCGTTGAGCTCAACGGTGGGAACCGAGAGGGTGTGCATGTGGCTGTCGTCTGAAGAGGCTTGGCTCTTGGTGTCCGTGTCACGCGAGATGACCGTGTGAAGGCTTGGCACCCACTGAGGGCGGGGGAAGACTCGCTGGTGAGAGGGCGTCGGGAGGGCGGAGACGGCGATCTCATCGCGCTGCTTGAAAAGGTATGCGTGCGTCCAGAGCGTGAACAGCAGGTACGCGACATAACAAGCAAGCAGGATGAAACTGAGACCGCGCGACATGGACAGGATGATGGCCATCTGCTCAGGGGGAATTTCCGCCGACTGGGCACTGGAACGAGCGGTCGACGTCGAGGGCCAGGCGAGGTGGTAGGCCTCGGGGAGCAGGATGGCGAAGACGGACAGGCCGAGGAGCGAAATCATCGTCTGCGCACCGACAACGCCGTAGACCTGCTCATGGAAACGGAGACCACCAGCAAAGTAACTCATACCCAAAACGAGCAGAATGTTACTGAGGATGGATCCGGCCATGGAGGCCTGGACGATGTCAATGTCACCCTTGACAAGCGCAAGGATGGCGACGAGAAGCTCGACGGCGTTTCCGAAAGTCGCGTTCAGGAGACCACCCCAGGTGTCACCACAACGGATGGCGAGCTCTTCGGTTGCGAAACCAAGACCACCGGCGAGAGGGACAATGGCGAGCAGCGAGACGACGAAGACGGCGACGGGGTTCTGATGACTGAAGTGCAGGCCCCATGCGACTGGAACGAGTGCAGGGGTGATCCAGAGGATGGGAACACCACGCATCATATTCTTGAAAGATTGCCAGTACGTTGGGTCCTCCCACTTCACGGGGGCCTCGCCATCGTCGCCATGGTGGGGTTCGAAGGTGTCAACAGACGCGTTCGAATTGTTGCCACCTTCAGGGACGCGCTTGACGTTCGCATCGTGAGTGGCGAAGTCGTGGCGTTGGAGGTTGGGTTGAGAGAGGTCAGCATGCTCGTAGACGGTGACATGCTCCGTCTTCTCGTCGAGGAGGGCGGTGGGGTCGAGGTGGTGCTGGGGGAGGGGCGCGGGGAGGTCGTGTGCGATTACAGTGCGATCATTGGAGTTGTCGATAGATGAGTGGGTAAAGCCACGTATATCGGGTTCGGGCTCGTCGATGGAAACAGGAGGGTTGGCCATTCGAAGTAGGGGTCCTAGTAGAGTCGGTACTAGAGCGCAAGCGGTGTGAGAGGGGAAAGAGAGATGTGGTTGGAGGCACTGGATTGCTTAAGAGCACTTGGCAGGAGGTGGTGCACGCGGGAGCAATGTCTTGGCTGTACGCCCCACCGTACGACACATGCGTCAGCACAGCCGCGGTACCCGTGGGTACGGCGGGTGGCCTGGTGGGTACGGTGGCCGGCGTCGCTTTGGTCGGCAATGTGAGACTGAAAGGGTCTTTGCGGGTCAAGGGACAGGGGCAACCCGACGTCAGGTGAGCACCAAGAGCCGCAGAGCCGCAGAGCCGAGAGCGAGAGCCGGCGCCAAACCGGAATGCTGAGCCGTGGAGACGGTCAAAGCGGCGCGCGCGGTGCTCTGCTTGGCTGCTTGTACGGTGAGAAGCGATGGCGGCCTGGCCCATCGAGCCTGTGGAGTGGCGCGGAAGTAGATCTTCCCCCGCAGAAAGGCGCAGATGACTGTATGCGACACCCTGCATTAATGAGCCGACTTCCCTGGTGGTCCAGACAGCCAAGGCGAATCGGCTGCGCTCCAGCACGCACGTTGACGTGACGCTGGCATTCTCGCATGGCATTTGCGCATCTTCGGCGAGAGCGCGAGAGGGAAAGGAGGTTCGCTACGGGGGCATCCGCCAACCGCATGGCCACGATAAGGCATGAGGAGCAAGGCCGGGGCGCTGACGAGGAGATTGTCAGTAAGGGTTCCGGCTGCCGGGGTGAAGGGAAAAACGGAAGCAAACAAAGGGTAGAGGCGCAACTGCACAGCATGTCGCTTCTACGGTGAGTGACCCGATGACCCCGCATGACGTCGCGACACCCTGGAGCCGCCAAGCCACCCAATGTCGTCCCTCTGTCGGCTCTGGCCGATTGCGCCATGTGCTCCCTGATAGGTCTGTATTACGTAACCTGCTTCGTCAGCTACGGCTGTGCTCTGCTGAGTTGTAAACCGTAGTTGAACGCTCGGAGCTTCGAGATCCTCCTAGTCTCCGGCGGCCGCCACGATCAGAGCTACGGGTAGCCGCGATTACTGCGATCTCAGTGGCAAACGAGCCATCGCAGTTTGTGCGACAATGGTGTCGCTGGTCATGAGGACGAAGATATGTGGCTGGCATTGGGTGCATTGGCGGTCATGTGCTGAAAACCCATGCGTCGGGGAACGAGAAGTGACAAGTAGCCTCGGACTGTGCAAAACATTGACGCATCTGCGCCACCGAACCGACTCTAATCGGTCCACGTACCGCGGGTCTTGCAGCTGACGGCGCAACGGACAAGTGGAGCCCGCAGCAGCAGCAGCCGACGCATTCGCGCAGCGGACGACGGCCACCATCTGACAATGCGCGCAGCTCAAACATGAGACATCCTGACCCAGATCACGCGCGGCTGGCAGCCAGCGGACCCAGCTAACACACAGACCGTACCTGGGCTAGCTGGGGGCGCACATAGGGCCACAGGGTGCGACCTCCACTTATCGCACGCTAAGACGCGACTGATCTTGCGCCAACGCGCCTCTCCACCACCTCGACTACCACCTTTCGATGTCTTCCTCCATCTCCAGGGCCTCTCCCGACACTTCTCAGACACTCACAGGCAGCGTAGACCCCTCAAAAAGGTTTCATCCTCCGCCAACAGGACTCGAACCTGCACTCCAGAATGGATTTGCAGCTTAAATGCAACGCGTCTACCATTTCGCCATGGCGGAGGTGATGACCGGCCCAAAACGAGCCGCGAGGGGCTGTCCCGGCTCTCTGCGCACTCTACAGCCCTTCCTGTCAGCTTTAGCTAATTCCACGCAACGAGATCTACCTGTGCATATGCTTAAAGTCGAGGAGAATGCCCAGATGAGCATGCACGACAGTTAAAAGTGGCAGGAAGCGCTTATCTCTCGAGATCGGCGCAACGCAAATCACGACTCCTGCTCGAGTCAGAGAGCTCAGAGATGCATGGAAAGCATGACTCGAACTCTCCAGTCTATGCAGGTACAGCCTGATGCTAGAGTACCATTCGAGTCGAGCATCGCGCGCCGGACCTCGGCAGATCGCAGTCTAGATCGATTTGCCACCCACCGCTCGCAATCGAACATGAGGTGAGGTGTGCATTTTGCCACCCGGAAGCAAATTTGGGTGGTCGCTCCCACGTTTGCGGACAATGGTAGCAGTCAGCAGCCCTAGGCACCGAACCGTCTTTCCCCGCGTTCCCCATCTGCCTCCACCCGCTGAGAACCGGCTGTACCCACCACTGCGTACCGCGCTACACGCACATCCAAGGTTAGAGACAAACGCTACATGCGCTGTCTCCAGATTGTCGACTCGACAACAACTCAACCCGATCGCCTGGCGTCCACCACCTCCCCCGCTGCCTCGACCTGTCTCTCCCTTAAGAGGTCAGGTCCACTTTACTGCCCAACCTGTTCCGCCTCGCGCTCTCTCCATCCGCACCGTTGCTATCACGCAGCGCAGCATTACGCGCGCAACCACCACCACAAGCATCGACCATCATGACGGCCCTCAGATCCTTTCAGGCCGAGATCGAGCAGTTCTCGCAGGAGAGACAACGACAAGCAATCAGAGAAGCCCGCGAGGCTCACGCCGCCGCCGAGGCGGCCAAGCACCACCACAAGGTCAAGCAGCACGACGTCGTGGTCAGCGTCGTCGAGGACCGTGACACGGACGCGGTTTCAGCAGAGAACATCAGCGTCGAGGTACGTGTTTCACATTTAAGCGATCCTTCTGACAATCCAACAGGAGGCGCTCTTTGACGCCGACGACGAGGCGCTCAAGTCAAGATTAGTGTCGAAGCTGCTGCAGGACCACGGCGAGTACATCGTGGCTCTCGGCGCGCACGCCATTACCGAGGAAGGCGAGGTCAAGGGTACGCCAATCACGAAGGAGCAACTCGACAAGGCTGTCGAGCGATTACGAACAACATGCGCCGCCATCAAGGCGGAGATGACTGAGCTCTACCGCAACGACGCCAAGGACGGTCCTTTCGGCACCTGGCTTGTGCGCCTGCGCCCAGCGAGCGTGGAGGAGGTGCAGGAGGTGCGCGTTGCGGTCGTCGGCAACGTCGATGCGGGGAAGAGCACGATCCTCGGTGTCCTGACAAGAGGCGGCCTCGATGACGGTCGCGGAAAGGCACGTGTTGCCCTCTTCAAGCACCCGCATGAGGTGGAGACGGGCCGCACATCCTCCATTGGAGGCGAGATTCTCGGATTCACGACTGAGGGCAAGCCAATATACCCTTCGACACCGGCCATTGCGGACTCTGTGAAGCGCGAGAAGCTTGCTTGGGACGAGATCTACAAGCAAGCCGCAAAGGTCGTGTCTTTCATTGACCTCGCGGGCCACGAGCGCTACTTCAAGACCACGGTGTTCGGCCTCTCGGGACACGCTCCCGACTACGTCATGCTTATTGTGGGAGGGAATGCTGGTCTGATCGGAATGTCCAAGGAGCATCTTGGCGTAGCTCTCGCTCTGAACGTTCCAATCATTGTCTGTGTGACCAAGGTGAGCTGCGGGGTCCTCCTCAGTATTAGCTAACAACAGACCGACATGACACCACCCAATATCATGGAGCAGACGGTGTCCATGTTGAAGAGAGTTCTCCAGAGCCCGGGATGTCGTAAGACGCCAGTCTTCGTCGAGAACGAGCAACAGGCGATCGACTGCGCGCTTGACATGACAAGAAATCGGTCATCCAAGATTTGTCCCGTCTTCATGCTCTCGAACGTGACGGGCGACAACTTGCCGAATCTGCGCAGCTTCCTGAACATTCTTCCCTCGTCGCAGAATAACGAGAAGTATGTAACTGACGCGCCGTTCGAGCTGCACATCAGCGACGCGTTCTCGGTGCCCTTCATCGGCACGGTCGTGTCTGGCGTCATTGAGTCTGGCGTTGTCAAGCCCAACGACCAAGTGCTCGTCGGCCCCGACTCGCTCGGTCACTTCATCCCCACAGCCATCAGGAGTATCGAGAAAAAGCGCGTCAAGGTCGACTCGGCTGAAGCTGGTCAATGCGTTGCGTGAGTTGATCGAAGTTGTTTGTGAAACTGACGCCCAGTCTCGCGCTCAAGCGCATCCGCCGCAGCCAAGTGCGTAAGGGCATGGTGCTCATGGCCAAGACCGAGATTCATCCCATGGCCGTGAAGCGCTTCGAGGGCATGGTCATGGTGCTGCACCACAGCTCGACAATTCAGCCACGCTACACTGCGATGCTTCACTGCGGCGCAGTGCGCGCGTCGACGCAGATTGTCAGCCTCGACCACCCGTCTGGCCTCATCAGGACTGGCGACCGCGCAAAGGTCGTGTTCGAGTTCATCGGCCAGGCCGAGTTTGTCAAGGAGGGGCAGCTCATCCTCCTCCGCGAAGCCAAGACGAAGGTCCTCGGCGTTGTGACCAAGGTGCTCGACTGAGCTCGGCTGGGCGAGCATGCCACCTCTTGTAGCAGATAGACACGATGTCAACTTGTTTTATACACGTGTGCGGGTGCAGGGCGTGACGACTCTGCGAGTGACGAGATATATACATCATTGTAGAGTCAGTCACCCTATGGTAGAGCTGGCACATGCATCAAGGGGCTGAGACCACGCAGCCTGGGTTGGTGCGAGGTGCAGGCGGGGCCTCGAGTGCTGGCGCAAGGCTTGCGCCAGGCGCAGCGTTGGCGGAAACAAAACGCCACCATTGGGATCGTCACGTACGTCACCACCTGGACTAAGTGCGGCACGACGGTACGCCGGAGGGAGGGCCCAGGAACAAGCAGCGATGGATTGGAGTGGGACTTGGAATTTGGCCACCCAATCTTCCACACAAGGAAGGAAGCACAAGGCGACCACACACACATTCGAAACGCAAACATCCGACCGTCACTCAATCCTTCCTACATTCTCGACTCTGTCTTCCTCGCCTTCTGACAAGACGAACCCTTCACCAATCCACACCTTCACTTTCCTCTTCTTCTCTTCACCCCTCACAATCCACGCTCATCATTGACTACTTCAACAAGAACCACAGGATGGCGGAAGATTCCCCCGACATCCGGCCCTCGACGCCCAACTGGAACGGCGCCGATACACCAGAGCGCCCCTCGCTCAGCCGCACGAGTAGCTCACTCTCTGGCATCTTGAGCAAGGGAGCAGAACGCGTCGGCGAGGATTGGGCCGAGGGCCCACTCCTCCTCCTTGGTGAGTTCCGGGCCTCCTCCGCGGCGAACTGACAGACAGATGTCGTCGAGACCTTCTTCGGTGAGTGCGAGTGTGATGGGCTAGAAGCAGAAGGCGCCGATCGCGGCCACGTCACCGTCAATGTACGAGGGCACAAGATGTCGGAGTAACGTTGGTTCCAGTTACACGTTCTGCGTCCCAGCGCCTTGAACCATACGGCACCAGAGGCAATGCTTTGTTCCGCCTCATCAGCTGAGAAGTATTTGCACAAGCTGACACCAGACTCCCGCCTTGATCTCTGGGAGCGCAAGCTGAAAGAGTCGTCCAAGAAGCTGCGTCAGAAGGCGGGGTCGATGATCCCGCGCGGCCTGCGCACGCCAAAGGGCTCGATGCTGCTGCTCGACGATGACGACGACACCCACCTCTCGACGCGGGACAAGGACGCCAAGCGCAAGATGCTCACGACCGTGTACCGGCAGGACGTTGAGCGCGAGGTGAACCGCGTCAAGAGCATTCTGAACTCGAAGATCAATGCGGCGAGCGCAAAGTGGAAGAGCGCCAAAGTCGTCAGGACAAGGGAGAAGGTTTGTGAGTAGCTACTCATACAAAGGTGCAGAAGCTGATCGGTGCAGCATTCGAGTTTGGCGTCCTCACCGTCGCGTTCACGGGCTTCCTCCTCGGTCGTGCGCCGGAATGGATCCCCTTCGCGTACACTGTCCAGGTCGCTTTCCACCTCGCTATCCGCGCGTACACGTATAAGAAGAAGGAGTGGCACTACTTCCTGTTTGGTGAGTACAGCTACTCGCGGAAGTGTTTAGCTGACAGTACAGAGTGCGTATATCGGGACGTAGTGGCGATTACTGACCGCGCAGTATGTGTTACTTTGTCAACGTTCTGGACCTCATGTTCCTCTGGATCTGGCCTGGCTCGACCTACCTGTTCATCTGCTGTTACCTCCTGACCATGGGTGAGCTGATTCGCGGGATCTTGAACAAGCTGACCTTCAGGTCCCCTCGCTTCTGCCGTCATCACTTGGCGCAACTCGCTCGTCTTCCACTCGCTCGACAAGGTGACCTCGCTCTTCATTCACATCTACCCGCCGATCGTCTTCACCGACATCCTGTTCACGTACCGCGGCGCAAACATCCGGTATCCTGCGCTGAACGGACTGGACAACTACACGTGGTGGCAGAAGGTGCTCTGCGCGGCGGTGCCGTACTGCATCTGGCAGGGCTTGTACTGGAAGTTCATCTTTGTTGACCGCAAGGACAAGATTGAGAGCGGCGCCCGCCAGTCGAGCTTCAACTACCTCCTGAACGACAAGCATGGTCCCATCGGCCGCGCCCTCCGCGCCGTCAAGCCCGCGCACCGCGAACTGTGGTTCATCTTTGGCCAGTTTGGTGAGTGTGGTCCTTTGCCGACACAGCTTTCTCTCCCGTCGCTAGCTAACATCCCAGTGTACAGCATCATCTTCATGATCCCGGCAGCCACGATCCTGATGCACTCGCACACGGCGTCAGACCTCGTGATTATCCTCCTCTTCGTGGTCGCGGTCTGGAACGGCGGCAACTTCTACGTCGAGGTCTTCGGCCGCAAGTTCGAGAAGGAGCTCAACGTGCTCCAGCGCGAGATGGAGGCGCTCACGCAAACCATTGCCTCCACGCCCTCCACGCCACACACGGATATGACCGCAGACAGCGCGGCACACGACCCGCGCCCCGCCGCAACTGTTGGTTCGGGATCGGGTTCGCGCGACGCCGACGCGGACGCGGACGCCGACACAGCGGACGTCGGCACGCCGATCGACTATGACGCCAAGCCGAAACATGCCGCGCACGCGGACCGCGTCGACCAGGAGGTGAAGCAGCGCAAGGGCACGGGACTCGAGAACTCGCCCCTCGTCCTCCCGCAGGCGGAGACGAGCGAGCCGCCAGAGATCAAGCTGGACGGGAAGAAGGAGGTGTAGCCTGGCTACTAGTTCATCCTTCCTCCCTCCCTCTGAAAATTTAGACCTTTTCCCACATAACCAAACCCCGAGTTCGTTATACCGTAGCCTAATGATATATCTGTGCTGGCATGCAGCGATGCAGCGTAAGGAACAGTGGCACAAGGCACAAATGGCATAGGAATACAAATCACAACACATACAGACCACTATCCAAACTCGCGCTCTCGCTCACTTCCAGACCTTTCCGAGCCTCGCGCGCTCTGTCTCCACTCTCCGGGCTTTGGCGTTGCTAGCTGCCGTGCCGGAGAGCAAGCGGCTCTGACTCGGCGTCATGCCGGGCGCCACCCCCTTGCCACTGTCACTCGCGCCACTCGCGCCGCTTGCGACACTCGCGACACTCGCAACACTCCCCGTCGAGCTCCGCCCACTAGCGCCACCCTGCGCGCCCCGCCCGCCAAGCCCGCCGAGTCCGCCGACGCCGAGCGTACAGAGTCCCTCAACGACCCCGTCATCGTGAAGCTCTTGCGAATGCCCGCCGCTTCAAGGGTCGGCTTCCGGGCCGAGTCGGGGGTACGCTTCACGGCGCGGATGCCGGCGGACACGGGCGGCTTGGATTTTGACGTCGGATTTGCGGGCTTGGCGGTCTTCTTGCGCGGGCGGTCGGATGAGGTCTTGCGCAGCGTCACGCCCGCTTTGAGCAGGCGCGCGCCGCCCAGCATTGGCGTCTCGCCAGAGGCGCTGCCGGCGCTGCCGGCGTTGCTGGCGTTGCTGGCGTTTGCCTTCTCCCCGCCCTCGGACAGGATCTTCTCGGCTGGCGGGGTGCGTTTCACGGTCTGGCTCGAGCTCGGGCCCGCTTCCGCGGAGATCGGAGGCGTGGTCGAGGATGATGAGGAAGGCGCGGAGGAAACGGCAGAGGGCGCAGTGGATTCTGGGGTGATGACGGTCGAGCATGCTTTCGCATGGTGCTGCTTCTCAACGACGAGGCGCTGGAGACTTGGCCGCGGGCGTTTCTTGACGTGTCGCTTGCGATGGGGCGATAACGGGCTCGGCTTGCTAGGCCTGTGTTCGTGGCCCACTGGCTCGTCGTCATCGCTGTCCTCGTCCGCCTTGCGCTTGGCCTCCTCCTCCCGCTCTGCCTCTCTCTCCCGCATCGCGCGCTCAATCTCCTCCGCCCGGCGCTCCTCAAACGTACGCCTTGCTTCCTCGAGACCGAGACGTTCTTCGGCAACCGAGAGTTGTGCGCGCGTCAGCTCGTCGCGCTCCGCGTCCAGGAGACGTTTCTGCCTCACGAGCTCGTCGCGCAGTTTCTGGTCTGCAAAGTCTGTTGTCGAGGGCACTGAGGCGGCGGCATTCGTACGCGCCATTTCCTCGACGACCTTCTGCGCTTCTTCCTCCTTTGCGCGAGCAATGCCAACTTCGACCTCGAGATCCTTCACGCGGTCGCGCAGGTCGGCTTCCCGACGTTGGCGTTCCCTCTCCCTCGCTGCCGCCTCGGGGTCTTCCTCCTCCGCAACGACTGCGGAGGGCGCGGGACCCTCCATCAGCCGCTCGCGCACGTCCTCGAGCAGCCGTTTCAGCTTGATATCGGCGATGCTCGGGTGGGCCGTCCAGCTGGAAGCCTGGCCATGTCGGGTGGACATCTCGAAGAACTCGGCGAGGAGGATGCGGTCAACGTCCCGACCCTCTGACCAAGCCAGCGCCTCATTCAGCCCGTTCGCGATACCGACTATGACGTGACGGAACGCCTCGGCTTCCTCGGTCGCACTCTGCCGGAGTGCGTCCAGGTCCCGGATCCCATTCTCGAGCAGAGGCAGAGGACCAGGCGCAGCTGGTGCCGTAGTCCCCGGCGCGATCGGATTCAGGAGCGTAAAGTTGGGCAGCTGGTGTCGCGGAGCAGCTGTCAGCTTGTCGAGCTTGATCTGCTGCCGCTTCGTTTCTTGCTGAGCCGCCGTGCGGAGTGTCTCGAGATTACGCTTCCCGCGGTCGATCTCGTGCCGCAGCTTGGCCGACTCACGCTCCTCGGCAGACGCCTTACGTTCCGCCTCCGCTGCGCGAGACTTTTGGTGCTCGACGTCATGTTCTAGCTTCGAGATTGACTTTGCTTGTCGCTCGACCTTTTCGGACAGACACTCCCACTCGAACTGCAGCGAGCGATGGCGGGCAGAGAGGTCCTCGAGTCGGTTCAGGTTGTTCTGTGCGTCAGCTATGGAAGGGCATATGGAAGCTCGGCGGAGGGAAGGGTGGGATGTGGGGGAAGAGCAACTAATCCCAATAGTCTGAAGGAAATGAGGGCCGGCGCTCACCACATTCGCGCCGAGCAACTCGACAATGACGCTGGTGACGTTGATTTGTTCCGCATCAGTGAGGTTGTCGAGGCGCAGCGGGCGCTTCGCGAACCCGTGGGCGAGGAGTTGCGTGTTGAGGCTTGAGACGGAGTGAACCTTCAGTGGGCTTAGGGGTGGTGAGTCCGCCATGCTGTCGTGGTGATGCACAAGTGCAGGTCGAACCCGTTTGAGGATGATGGGTTCGAAGGGATTGTTTACATTTCGGACGGGCGTTCCTGGCATGGAGGCCAATGGTTTACGTAAGGGATGCTTGGGCGTGATTAGGATGAAGCTATTCACCAGTGTAATGAACACCGTATTGAGTTGCGATTATGCGGTAAATCGAGCTGGGCTCGATCGGGTGGCGCACACACAGCTTGGCCGCGCAAAGAAGACCCACGACGTCCGCATCTTCCAGTTCTCTGCATCGCATTGGCTCCCCTTGCGTTGACTTTCTGGCTTGATAACTAGGCATATCGCTCACAGAGGAGCGCGCGATGCAATAGCCTAAGACCATTGTGCTGATGGCGAGCTCGGTCTGCGTGATTGCGCTGACGAAGCGACTTACGTAAACGTCATGTTGGCAGCCGACGTGGATCGGGGCCATGAGCGCCCCGCAGTGTCCGGCTAGCGTGGTCGTTCTTCGGAGTGAGCATTCCCGTTATCTTCTTCTGCAACATCACTCCTTCCCACCTTCTTCCCTCACGACTTCACACGGACACTTCGCCCACCCGCGACCTGCCCAAAATGCAGCCCGAGGCGTCTGCGCCCGACCCCAGCGCCGTTGGGGCTTCATCGCCACCCCTCACTCCTTTCCGACACCCGCAGCCGCTTACGGCCGCCGACGGCGAGGACCGCCTCCGCCTCCGCCGCAAGCTCAGTCCGAGCATGATTAGCCTGCATATCAAAACGCCGTACGCAGAGCTCGGCGCCAGCACCCCCATCTCATGGGAAGTGCCGACGACCATGTCGGTGGGAGCGGCGAAAGACGCTCTCGCAGACGGATCGGCAGGCTTCGGCGCATGGGAGCGCGATGGGATGCGCCTAATCTGTCGGGGTCGAATGCTCGAGGACTTTGAGATACTCGGCCGCGCGCTGCCCAAGGGCGAGACACCCACGCTGCACCTCGTCGCCCGCCCGCAGAAGAACGCTGCCCCCTCCCCTCCGGCTTCTGTGCCCGCTGTCTCGGACGCCCCGACTAGAACCGCTTCGCCACCTGCCCCTCAGCCGTCTGCCACTGCCGCTGCGCTGGCTGACACTGTACACTACCTCCTGTTCGCTGCGCGTGAACACCTCTGCGCATTGCTCGGACAGCAAAACATCGCCTGGGACGACATGCACCCCGCCCCGACTGTCGAGCGCCGAGTCGCACGAGAAGCTGTCGCAAGCGTCCTTCGCTCAATGGCTCCCGGCTCTGGCTGGGAGGCAGTGCTAGAAGGCGACGACGGCGATCTGCGTGCGGTCTGGACCGGTCTTGGCGAGAAGGGCGTGCGTTCCGAGATTGAATCGCTGTGGAAAACGGCGACTGGTCGACCCTATGCCGCTGAGGGCGATTCCACGCCTGTTGAGTTTGACGAGAAGACCGTCACTCTGAACCTGCCTTCATCGGGCATGGTTCCGTCGCAGTTGACGCATCTCCTCCTCTATCTGCGCCTGACCGTGCTTCTCCCGCATCTGACCGACTCGCTCCAGGCCGCCCAGTCGCCCTCCACCACGACTGCGCTGCCTTCATACTCGCAACGGGTCAACCAGTCCCCTGTCCGTGTGCGCGTCATCTACCGGCCGGCGCCAGGCGTCGGTACGCTCCTGCAGAGCATCTCGTCGACTTTGCTCGTGCACGCCTTCTGGTCCGCGTTCCGCATCCTTCTCATCATCTTCATGCAACCTGCCCTGGACCGACACAAATCTCTGGCTTATGCTCGCAGCCGGCGGCGCCTGGTGGGTCTTTGACACCTACTCTCACTGGGCCGTCGAGCGGCGCGCCGAGCGGATCCGGCAACCAACGTGCCGAGCGTGCGCTGGAGCAGCGCGAGGGTCGCCGCCGTCGTCGGGACCGCGACGACGTCGTCGTGCGCGAGTACGGCGCCGACGGCGAGATCCAACCGGAGCGTGAGCGTGAGCCCCGACGAGAGCGCGAACGGGAGCGTGAGCGCCGTCGAGGCGGCGCAGGAGCGAGACGCCAAGCGCCCGCCCCGCCGCGCGAGAGCGATTGGGTCCGCCTCCCGCTCTACCATCTCGATGTGGATAACCGGCAACTGCGCCTGCCTCCGAGCGCGCTCGAGATTCCGCAAGGAGCGAACGGCATGCCCGGCCCGACGCCTGTGCCCGACCTGCGCCGCGCGCCCGCGACCCAGCCGGGATGGTTCAAGACACACATCCTCCTGCCACTGTATCTCTGGTTCCTGACGCTTATTCCGGACTTTGAGGTGCGGCGCGCTCGCGCAATCAGGCAGAGGGAACGGGCCATCCGCGCGCTGGTCAATGAGCGCCGCGGCCAGTCTGCGAATGTGCCGGAAGGGCAGAGCGCAGAGACGCAGAGCCAGTGGCTGCCTGATGGTATCTCGCCCACGGCCAAGAGGTACTATGAGCGCGTCATTGCGCGCCCCGAGTCGATCGACTGGGACGAGGAGCGCGAGGCGCAGCGCGCCATGGACCTGCCTGATGAGGAGGAGCAGGAGGAGCGCTTCGCCATGTTGTAATTGACCTTTTCATGTTGTACACACGTACTGAGGCACGCGCTGTTACACCTAGCGACGGCCCAGTCGAACGAAACGCAGGCGATAGAATCCCCGCCTTATTTACATAGTATATGAGTATCATATCTAGAGCTTTTCCATGCACTGGAGAGAAACCTGACGTGTTTGCTGCAGCAAGATGGAAGTATTGATGGTCGGGTTCATTTGCACACACTACATGGTCTACACACAGTCTAGCTCTTGTTCTCGTTCTGTATCTGGTGTTGGTGCTGCTCGCGCAGCGGATTAGGTCTGGTAGTCGCGGAACTCCTTCCACTGGTCCATCTTGAGGAGTCCGCCGACAAACTGGTGGAACACGGGCGCCTGCGCGGGCGTGCTCATGTTGTACAGCGGAATGGCGGTGCGGAGCGTCGAGCGCTGCATCTCCTCTTGTCCTGTCAGCTAACGCGCAATATTCAGCAGCTTACCTTTGCGCTCGAGGTCCTGCTTGATGGTGTCATCCTTGACTTCGAGGTCCTTCATGATAGTCTTGAGCGACTCGGCGGCCTCGTCGAGCTTGGGAATGACGGCGGCGGGGGCCAGGTTCGCGAGACGAAGGAGGAGCATGAGTCCGAGGCTCTTAATTTCGTTGACATCCCGCAAGGCGGCCATGACACGCTCGGTGAACGCGGGCACGTCAATCTTGTTGAAGCAGCTCGCGAGCATCGTGTACATGGCCTCGTAGGCGGTCTTGCGGTTCTCCAGTCCGTCGTCCTCGATCACCTTGAAGGGTCCCATCTGCACCTCGCGCTGCAGCTCCGGCTTGATCTCCGTCTCACGGTAAAGGTAGGGCTGCAGCTGGCCCAGCTTGTCGATGACGAGGTACGGCTTGTTCTGAGCCGCAGCATTGAGCGCTGCAACAGCCAGGCGGCGGACGACAAGATCCTCGTCCGCCATCAAGGTCAGACAGTCATTCACAATGGGCGCAATGATCTCGTTCGACGCACTGCTCGAGTCGATGAGCGTGTACCGGATAGACGCAGCGACGAGGGCGCGCTGTTGAGGGGTAGACTGCAGCATCGTCTGCAGCTGCGGGATGAACCGTCCGGGCGTAACGGCGGTCAGTTTGCCAATGCACGCCGCCTTGATGTTCCTAATACCATCGTCGCTGACGGCGGCGGCCGCGTTGCTGGCGGCCACATCGCCGAAGAGAGGGCCCCAAAGAATGTCGGTCAGCTTCTCGAGCTCGGCGGGCGAAGAGTTGAGAATGACCTCCTTGAGCGCGTAGAGCAGGAGCGAGCGACCAGCCTCGTCCTTGGCGTTCTGGATCTGCTGAATGAGCTGCGGGAGCAACGTCTCGGGCGAGCCGGCAGCCATGTTACCAGCGGCGAATGCTGCAGCCGTGCGGACCTCCTCGCTCTCATTGTTGAAGAACTTGAGCACGTCGGCGAACAGCGTACCGTTGCCGCAGAGGTCCTCCTCGCGGCCAATCTCGCCGATAGAGAGAAGGGCCAGGTACAGCTCGGGCGTGGAAGCCGACTTGGACTCGAGCGTCTTCTGGAACGTGGCGAGGATGCCAGACGTGTTACGCTGGCTGGTTGCGACCACGGCACCAATGCACTTGGCTGTCGTCTGGAAGGCGACCGAACGGCTGAGGGTCGAGTCGGCGCTGCTGCCCTTTGTGACGTTCATGACCAGCGTCGGGACGAGGCGGAGCGCTGACTCGGGGTCACCGGCAACGTAGGTGGAGAAGAAGGAGGGCAGCTCGTCGATCAGAGTAGCCGTGGCAGAGTTGCGAATGACGTTGAGCACCTCGGGGAGGATGTTCTGCTCAACTGAGGTGCGGCTGGCAGGCTGGTCCTGGAGGACGAGAGCAACGACACGAAGCGCGGCCGGCGTGTCGATGAAGGGTTGAAGTTCGAGGATGATGCCATCGGCGACCTCGGCGGGAAGGGCGTTGCCAACACGCTTCAGAATGCGCTCGAGAGTCGTGAACTCGGCCGCCTTGGAAGCGGAGCGCTTGTTGCGGCGAATCGAGACGACAATCTCCTGCAGGACCTCGAGCAGCCAGGCATCAAAGACAGGGCCGCTGACGAGAGGGGATTCAGCAAGACGTCCGATGACGACCGTGGCGGTGGACGCGGTGCTCTCGTTCGAGAGACGAGTCTTGATGAGCTCCAGAGCAGACGAGAGCTCCTGGGACAGAGCGTCACCCTCGTGAACAAGAAGGTCACCCATAGTGATCAGGGCCCTCTCACGCACATCACCATCCACGGATGTCGCTCCCAGCACCTCGGCCGTCGCCTGGAACAGCTGGCGAACAGGTCCGTCATATCCCTGGCGCAGAGGCGAAGCCGATCCCGAACCAGCACGGAAGCCGGGGTGAACTGGCCGGAGAGACTGGGCGAGAGCCGAAGCCGTGGCGAACGCCTCAAAGTTTACACGCTGCAGCTTGTCCTTCATGCACCGCGTGATGGCAGTAGTCAGCTCGGAGAGGTGTTCGGCATAGCTGCGTGCAACGTGGTGATTGAAGAAAGCGGCAAGGAAAGTCAGAACGGCGATGGTGAGCGACGGCGTCGTGCTGTCCGACGAACGCAGGGCACCCTTCGCCGCCTGGCAGAGCGTGTCCGCCTCAGACTCCAGGCCGCCGTCGAGAGCCTCAACGATCCGCCGCAGCAGGACGAAGCTCTCCTGGCGCGTGGCGACCGTCTTGGCAGCGGTCTGCTTCAGAATCGCCTTCACGATTTGGGACCTCATCGTCAGGAGAGCAGCAGTGATGCTATCCGGGCTCGAGTCCTCGTCCATGCCCTCACTGCGCTTGCGCTTGTTGCGTCCCGAAGCAGCAAGGTCCGCCGACCGAGCGTTGGCGGTCTGCTGCAGCAGGGCGTTGAACGCGGCAATAACCTCGAGACGGACCGACTCCTCGCGCTCGGCAAACCGCGCAACCAGGATAGGGGCAGCAGTCTTGTAGAGGTCCTGAAGGAGGTCCAGGCGAGTGCTAATGATAGCTGTCAACAGCTTGGCGGCAGATCGTCGGGTCTTCCACGAGTCGTCATCGTCGTCCGAGTACTCGTGGTCAAACTCGTCGTCATCATCAAGGTCGTCCTCGTCGTCCATGTCCACATCATCCTCGTCAAAGTCCACGTAATTCTGGTGGTCAGTGGGTGAACATAAGTGAGGAAACCTACCGGGTCGTACTTCACAAGTTGCAGCGCACGCTCGACAATCTTGGGCACAGAAGGTGAAAGCTCAGATGGGCAGTGAAGAGCCAGCGTCTCCAGAGCCTGTGCGTCAGCGCGTTTCTAAGAAGTCGAGACCCACGGTCAGAGCGCCCTCGACAGCGTCAGCATCCTCCAGGTCGTCCGCCTGTTTCAGAATCACGTCGACAAGGTTGTCGTTGGCAATCAGTGCGCCCACATCACCTGCAGCTGAGGTCTTGGCAATACCCGCCACCGCTGCAACCCAAGCCTTCGCAGTGTCGCCGCCAGCACTGAAGCCCTGCGACATCTCAGACTTCAGACTCTGGAAGTGCTGAGGACAGATAGAAATGAACGACGCGAGAGCAGGAACGGCGCGCTTGCGGACGGACAGTGGCGCCGATGACATGACCTCGAGGAAGCAGCTCAGCGACAGGTCCTGGAGCTTGGCGTTGGAAGCAATAGCGTTTCCGAAGCGGGCGTAGATGTCCGCGAGGATTTGCAGCAGCTCTGAAGCCAGCTGACGGTTCGCTTGAGGCTGGGGTCAGCTTGGCGTTAATTCATCGTGAGCTCACAGAGTTAACATTCTGGCGAATCCGAGTTAAAATCATGGTCAGAATCTCAGGCGTGTTCGGAGCATCGACGGGCATCTCAGCGACGACATTCTTCAGAGCTGGCCATCAGCAGAGCGTGGGTTGCAAAACTCACCAAGGCAGCAGATGTCACGACTCTCCTCGTCGACCTTCAGTCCGGGGCTCCCAATGCCCTCAGTGACGTTGGCGACAATCTGGCGCAGGTAGTTTGGCCGGGCTTTCCGTGACATGCTTGCAAGACTGACGCGTCAGCTTTAAGGAAGAACAGCAGCTTACCAGGCAGCGGCGGCGTTTTTAACCTCAGCGTTCGAGTCCCCAAGCAGACCAAGAACCATCTCCGTCAGGATCTTCTCAGCAGTTTCATCAGTGTAGGAAGGGTCCTGGGTGCGGGAGGCGGTCTTGGCCACCGGTTTCTCGTTCAGGATGTGCTGGAGCTCTTTGTTCAGGTCCACAAGAGCCATGATTCTAACATCGTCAGTGAGCCCGCACCATAACCTGCAGCCCTACCGAAGGTCTGAATCGGCCGACTTGAACTGCAAGGGTTAGCCATTGTTTACGGAACGTCTGAGGGATGCAGTCTACTGACCTTGTCCGAGAGGGACGGGACCATGGCGGTCAACGCGCGTCTTCCCCCCGACATGCTGGTCGACTGTTCTGCGCTGTCTGAGGGTTGAGAGTGTAAGAGGAAGGGGAAGGAGGCGGGAGATCTGATGTGGTTGACTGTATCGGTCACTGACGCGCGTTGTGACGACGTCCGTGGCTGTGACCCAGAAGTGGAGGTCGGTTTCGGAATTTTATGGCGTGTCATAATTTTCGGCGGGTGATAACGCCATCTTGTGGTCGGGAGATCAGGCGACGGAAAAGTCAAGACTGGTCGCGAGCACACCTGCAACACTGCCTTACATCGTTATAGGCACTCTCTACACTCGCAGCACGCACTCTCCGAACGTCGACTACGTGCTCCGCTAGCACCGAGATCAAGCCGACGGCTGCTTTTCGCCCCGCTTCCCTTTTCATCGCCTGTTTCTCCGCCCTTCACCATACACCATGCCCGTCCGCCTCCGCCTCGCCCGTCACGGTCAGCGTCACACGCCCGTGTACCACCTCGTCGCGATCAACGCCACGAAGAGGAGAGACGCCAAGCCTATTGAGAAGCTCGGCGAGTACGACCCGCTCCCCCGCGTGCCCAAGGAGTACAAGCTGCCGACGTCGACGCAGGTGTTTGGAAAGCAGCCGATCCTGCCGAAGGAGAAGCGTATCGAGTGGGACGTCGAGAGGATAAACTACTGGCTCAGCGTCGGTGCTCAGCCCACCAAGTCTGTTGTCAGGCTGCTGGAGAGGGTGAGCTCTCGACGTGTTGACAGAACTGACAGTACAGGGAGGTATCCTTACGATTCCTCACAAGTGGCAGCACAACTGGTCTGAGATCACCACGGGCCAGAAGCTTCCCTCGCCTGAGGAGGCCCCTGATGCTCACCCGAAGGCTGCTGAGTCTGCCGAGCCGACACCAGAGGCTGCGCCCAAGCAGACCGCTCCCTAGACATAGCACCGAAAAGACATCCCGTCACACCTCTCACCCTCACACCCCGGCATTTTTAACTATCTAAACTGGCTTCTATACCACTGCATGCATTGTATCGCACGTCGAGGGTCTGATCCCCAAGGGTGTGCGTCCGACTGACCGAAGTTTTACTGTACACGCGCGTAGTTGAAGCCGTCGAGGAAGACGAGGCAGCTCTTGCCCTAGGCGAGGACAGGGGAGCCAGGTTGGGTGGTGATATGATTTCCGTGCCTGAATTGGTACGCAGGTTAACTTTTTCGAAAGCCACACCTGGCTCCCATCATAACATCCACCCACTTGGCTCGTTTCGCCCCTTCCATTCGCTCCGCCCGACACTCCAGCACCATGTCGAACGCCGAGGCGAGCTCGTCGAAGCACAAGGACCGCCGGTCCAAGAAGGACAAGAAGGAGAAGAAGGAGAAGCGCAAGCACAAGCACGCCGTCGAGGTTGCGCCTGTCACTGGCGGTGCCGAGGGACCGTTCGAGCACCGCGTGCAGCGGATGCGGCTCAGCGTGCCGCCCAAGTTCTCTGCTGACTGGATGGAGGGCGTGCGCGAGTCGCTTGACGGCATGCTCATGCGGTAAGTAGCCACAGCTGCTGATCTGGACATAGCTGACAGCCAGGTACGTGGGACAGATGGGCGGTGTCCTCCTTGCCCACTGGGACCACCAGTTCTGCGACGACAGCATCAAGCTCATCAACGAGTGCCCGTTCGGCGTGACTGAGGTCACGTTCCGGAGCATTGTGTGGGCTCCCCGCCTCGGCCTGGTGCTGCAGGGCACGCACTCGCTGTCCTCGCCGTCGCACCTCTCGCTTCTGTTCGGCAAGACGTTCAACGTCTCGATCCCCCTCCAGCACATCCCGCAGGACAAGTACGAGTTCGAGCACACCGGCGAGGCGGCCGAGAGCGACAGCGAGGACGAGGACGAGCCCCTCGGCGCCGTCGAGGAGGTCGGACGCTGGAAGGTCAAGAGCACCGGTCAGACGCTCGGCGCCTCGGGCGAGCGCGTCCCCTTCACTGTCATCGGGTAAGCTCACAACCTCTTGAAAGAGCTAACAGACAGTCTCCAGGTCACCAACAACATGCTCTCGATCACGGGCTCGCTCCTCGACGACCCGTCGAACCCGCCCGCGCTCCCCGCCGTTTCGCGCCGCACGCCCTCGCTCTCCCCCGAGCTCCCCGAGCCTCCCGCGAAGCGCCCGTATCGCCCCCGCGCCTCCGTGGGCAAGCCTGCTGCTGCTACGCCGTCAAAGTCGCAGCACACGACGTTCGACGAGGAGCCTGCTGCTGCCGCCGAATCCGCCGAGGCTGAGCCCGAGATCGACACATCCAAGATGAACCCCCGCGAGCTCAAGAAGTACCGCAAGGAGCAGGAGAAGGCGAAGCGCGACGCGCGCAAGGCGCGCAAGGAGGGTGCTGCGGCCGAAGCCGCCGAGGCCGAGACGGGCACCAAGAGGAAAGCGGACGAGGAGGACGGCGGCGAGCGCAAGAAGAGGAAGGAGGCGTAATCTCTTTTTCATCTTCTGTTGTTTTCTGATGTATCTTAGATGGGCTTGCGGGCTCTGCATTGCACTGACGTGTCCAAACAGGCTGACGTGACTTGTTAGACAGCTCTGCATGGCGCCGCATCGAGGTCTATAGCTTGGCATGTGGGCGTGCTCATGGTCTATCGAGTACGGTTCTACTTCTTCTTGTCTTTTCCAGACTTGGCGTCTCCGTTCGCCTTCCGTTCCCTCTCCTCCCGGTCGCGCTTCTCGCGACGCTCCCTCTCCTCACGCTCTGCCCTCTCCTCCAGACCCTCATGCACGCGCTCGCACTCGCGATCAGCCTCCTCGTGCGTGTCAAAGTGGCGCACATGCGGCGTCATGTTGTACTCGCGCGTGCCGCAGCGCTTGGCCTGCTCGGGCGTGTGCGTGATCCAAATGATAGCCTTGGGCCCGAGGGAGTGACGGGGATAATGCGCCTCGCCGTCGCCTCCGCGGACGTTTGGCGGCAGAAGCCCCACAAGCGTCTTCTCGACCTTGCGCATGGTCTCGGCATCGAGGGCGGATGTCGGTTCTGATCAGTCAGCGCGCCTTCCCTCCCCCTCCTTGGAAACTACGCACCGTCGAGTAGAATGATGTCGGCTCCTCCCAGTCCGATGCCGATGGCCAGCGCAATGCGCTGCGCCTCGCCGCCTGACAGCGTGCCCCAGTCCCGGTTCCAGAGGAACTTTTGGATCCCCCACTCCTCTGCAATGCCCATCGGGTCGAGGCTTGGCCTGTCGTTGCTGATCTCCTTGACGCGCTTCTTGCGCGACGCGTAGCCCTGGCACGTCTTCAGAAAGTCGAGCGGCGTCCCTGCCAGAATGGAAGCACGCTGCGGGATGTACTGCACCAGCGTACGGTAGTAGGGGTACCCATACTCGCTCGCTGTCTTGCCGTGCAGCGCGATGCGGCCCTTCTGGTACACGTTCAGCTCGGAGATGCACTTCAGCAGCGTCGTCTTGCTATGATTGTTAGCTGAAGCTCGGGGGGCCAATCGCGTAGGCTGGGAACGTAATCGCGAGGAATCCAGTGGATCCTTCGTGACCGATGGTGGGGCTCGCCGCTATCACGACAGGCACCAGACACCGAAGTTGTTCTTCGTGACGGCCAGACTGCCTCGAAGCAGATCTGTTGGTGTGCATCGATCAGAAGAAGACTCACCCGCATCCACTCTCTCCGCAGAGGATCAGCACCTCGCCATCGTGCAAGTCCAGGCTGATGTCCTTGATCGTCAGCGTCCTAGCTCCGATCGCGGGTCGGCCGAGGATGACTCACGTTTAGGATGGCCGTCCCTTTGCCATCGTCCCGGCGCAGCGTCAGATTCTTGACCTCGAGGAGGGTCATCGGGTCGATTGTGTCGCTTTTGAGGTAGAGAAAGGATGCAAGACTAAACAACAAGCGAACAACAAAGCGAGGAAGACGGTTGGAGACAGCACCCAGATTTCGGGCACGCACCCGGCGGAAACATGGTCCAGCCTATGACGACATGACCTGAAATAGCCATTACGCCGGGCTCGGAGGTGGGACAAAGCCACCACCGAGGTTTCGGCCAGACACATCAAACTGCAATTTGCTGCCTGCATACACCATGCTCATCGAACTACTGGATTAACTACAGATGATTTGCTTACTTGGAAGCAGAGGCGTCGGCGGAAGCGTCGGCGGCCTGCATGTTAGCTGACAAGCCGTAGCAAAGCTCTGTGACTTACCTTGGCGTCCGAGGCATCGGCCTCGTCTCCGTCCTTGGCGTCGGCGTCGTCGCCGGCACCAGCGCCAGCGGCGCCGGCCTGCTGCATCAGCGCCGAGAGGTCGGGCATGCCACCCGCACCGCCCGCGCCTCCAGCACCGCCCGCGCCGCCCATCTGCTCCATGAGCTTGGCAAAGTCGACGCCGCCGGCACCGGCACCACCGCCACCCATGCCGCCCATAAGGGAGGCCATGTCCATGCCAGGGGGCATGCCGCCGCCTCCGGCGCCGCCGACGAAGCCTCCGTCGTCGGCATCAATCTCGCCAGCGACCTCGTCCTGCTCGTCCTCGTCGGCCCAGCGGGTGAAGTCGGTCTTGATCCAGTTACGGTTGAGAGGCTCCTTGGTCAGGCGCGGCCAGTACTCCTTCTTGAGCTCCTTCTTGCGGATGATCAGCAGCAGGTCGCGGCCAGTGTACGGCATTTGCTTCGTCGCCTCGGGGTCGATCTCGTGGTAGAAGTTGAGCTTGCACGCCCACTGCTTCTCGGGAAGACCCTTGGCGGGGCTGAATGTAAGCTGACGCGACGGAGCCCCTAGCTTCAATGCACTTACTCTCCGGAAGTACCAGTGAAGGAGAGCGAGTCAGACTTCAGGTCAACCTTGTAGCCCGGGTTCAGGTCGTCGATGCGGAACGTGAGGTAGATGAAGTTCTGCCGTCAGTCACCCACCCTCGATCTCATAGCCAACAGCCACATTGGCGCTCAGACCATGTGCGACTCACCTTCTCGGGGTCCGTGTCCGACGAACGCTCAGCGTACATGACCTCGGGGTGAATGGGTTTACCGGCAGACATTTTGTGCGACGATTGACTCAGTTGTTTTGGAGATGATCAAGAAGCAAGTCTCCTTTCGGTCCTATACATAGCTGGCTGCAATGTCCACCTCGGTTTCGTACGGTGACGACACTGCGACGGAACCAAACGTCCATAGGATTATGCTGGAAGTATCATGATCCTCGAATGGAACGAGGTGCGGGGCCTGGGAGATCGCATTTTCCCACGGTGCTTGATTGAAGCACGTGGTGCAAACCTCCACAGAGTAGCGGAGATAAGTTACTCTCCGTTGAAAGATTGTTGGTGCTGGGAAGAATGCTCGCACCGCACACTGAGTGAGATCCTGTAGTCGCATCCCGGTTCCTGGCAGTTTAGACGAGCTCGCACACAGCTGTGTGTTGGTCGCTGCTGCTTGTCATGTTAGACGATGAGGTTGATGAGCGCTGTCCACTGCCCCCTGTGTGCAGCATCACGTTAGCCTTACTCTGTGCTTCGCTGCTGTCGTAAGCCAGCTGCGAATCCCAGTCCGAACTCGTTGCCTTGATTATTTTTGTGCATCACAGGTCTAAGCAATACACAAACGGTTTATTTTATCCCGAATGTTGTTGTTTTACAGTACAGATACAAGCCACCAGTCATCGCCGCTTCTTAGAGCTTGGCAATGATGGCGTCGGTGTACTGCTGAGTGGAAGCGTTACCGCCGAGGTCACGGGTGACGGTCTTGCCCTCAGCAATGGTCGAGAGAGCGGCAGTCTCGATCTTGTTGGCGTAGTCGTTGAGGCCCATGTGGCGGAGCATCATGAGCGAGGAGAGGAGGAGAGCGGTGGGGTTGGCGAGGCCCTTGCCGGCAATGTCGGGGGCGGAGCCGTGGACAGCCTCGAAGATGGAGGCGTCCTTGCCAATGTTTCCGGAGGGGGTGAGACCGAGACCACCGATGAGACCAGCGGAAAGGTCGGAGAGAATGTCACCGTAGAGGTTGGGCATGACCATGACCTCCTGCGAGAAGGGAGCGGGGTCCTGGGTGATGCGGAGACAGACACGGTCAAGGAGGTCCTCGTTGTACTGGACGTTGGGGTACTCCTTGGCGACGGCGCGGCACGCAGTGAGGAACATGCCGTCGGACATCTTCATGATGTTGGCCTTGTGGACGGCGAGAACCTTGTTACGGCCAGACTCCTGGGCGTAGTGGAAGGCGTAGCGGGCAACACGCTCGGAAGCCTCGTAGGTGATGAGCTTGATCGACTGAACGACACCGTCGACGATAACGTGCTCGATACCAGAGTACTCTCCCTCGGTGTTCTCACGGATCAGGACGGTGTTAACGTCGTCGTAGAGGGTCTTGTAGCCCTTGATGGAGACACAGGGACGGACGTTGGCGAAGAGGTGGAAAGCACGACGAAGGGTGAGGTTCATCGAGACGTGGCCCTTGCCGACTGAGAATGTTAGCTTGAATCAAGGGCTCCTCTGAAGCTAGGGAGGAAGTCATCGTGGTCATACTCACTAGGGGTAGCGAGGGGACCCTTGAGGGCGACGGTGTTCTTCTTGACGGAAGCGACGGCGTCAGCGGGAAGGGTGGTCTTGCCGTCCTTGAGGATGGGGGTAACGTCAACCTCCTCCCAAACGATGGGAGCCTGGCCGTCAGTTGATACTCGGCAGACATCAGCGGCTGAAACTTACGCCAGCAGCAGTGTAGATCTTCTTGACAGCCTCAGAGATCTCGGGGCCGATACCTGCCGGTCAGCATCAACAAAAATAAACAGAGCGCGCTCGCCCAGCCTCAAAGGGGTATCGAGCGGCCCCCCACGGCTCAAACGCACCGTCACCGGGGATCAGAGTAACGGTGTAGTTGCCCTGCACGTCAGTTCAAAGACCAGGCTCATCAACTCACGTTGGCGTCCTTCTTGCCAGCGTAGGCAGAGGTGACATCGGCGGTGGCAGCGTAGCCGCGCGAAGCCTGGCTCATTAGTGGCCGTTCAAATTTGACTGGTTCGCAATGTCGCTCACCTGGAAGGCGCGGAGGGTGGGGATGACGCTGCGGGTGGCACGGCGGGCGGCGAACATGGTGACGGAGGAGGAGGGGGGGAGGGGAAGTGGAGGGAGGTTGTTGTTGTAAAAGATGTGGTGAAGGAGGATGCAGATGCGAAAGGGGGACACGACGAAAGCTTTGCTTTGATCAGGATCAGCTGTCTCAGGACTGGGCAGGACTGGCAGCCAGGACGACGTCACACCCTGTGCGCGCATCCACATCTCCACCAAAACGGCCATGAAAACGCTTACGTAAAGCGTTGAAAACAGGCGGCGTTGTCGGCCGATGGGGATCGACGCGCCTTACACGTGACTATCCTGCTCCTGAACCCCGCAGGAGGACACCTTGCAGCGATAACCAGCGATATTTCCGATGCATGGACGTTGTTGCTGATGCGGCGATCAATTGGGTTGATAGATCACTTAGAATGCATGGAATGGCCTCTATAGCATAGAGAGTCGCTATACACATATCTCGGGCGTTCTGCGCAACTCTGGGGCCAGCATAATCGACGCGGCAGATGTCTTCGGCCCAGAAAGGGCGTTCTAGAGACGATCATATCCACATGCCTAGCAACATGAGGGGGTGAAGAGTTGAAGTAGGGACTTGTCGGTCTTCGCCGAGAAGTGCCGATGGATTGCGGCAACAGACGACTAGGCCAATGAATGCGCATCTAGCCAGCCAAGGTCGAAGATTCAAAACGAGGCGCACCTTGTCCTGCAGCGAACGTTAGTCTAGTAGGGTTTCCACTGCCGCCGGTAACCTCCCTCTTGCTCTTGTCTCACTGCGACTTGCACTTTTTGCGATCTGGTCGGCAACTTGGACCTCCTGGCTGATTCGGCTCTCTTGACGCTAACACTACACTTACTCAGCTAACTTGCATGTCTCTACGCCCAACCCACTGTCAGAGCCAGTATCCCATCGGCATCCACAGCAATTGCCACATGAGCCAAGCAACTCACCGGACGCATGCTGGATATCACCGCCAGCGTACGCCTGCCCAAGCCAGCTTGAACCAGCCTTCACAAAGGAGTTTCTCATCTCATGGTCGAGATGGGCGGAGGCATTCCCACGTGGGATTTATCAGCCGATTTGATGCCGCGATACCGATTAAATCTTCTGGTCACAGAATTTTGGATAGCGAGGGGGTCAGGCCCATAAACAAGGCTGCTGGTGCGATCCCTCTTGTCCATCACCCCATACCCCCCTCCATCCACAAAAACAACCATGGGTTCCAAGAGCGCCGCTAAGGTTGACAAGAAGTCCAAGAAGGACGAGAAGGCCGTTGCCGCCGCCGCCAAGGTGCGTTGTCGCTGGTTGCCGATCGTCTCTCATCGCCGTCACCGGTGACGTGAGAGGTCGCACGAGCATGCGAAATTTGATCGATCAGTTCGCTGACGCTTCCAACAGGCCGCCAAGGTCGAGAAGAAGTCCAAGAAGTCGAAGAAGGAGCCTACCCCCGAGAGCAGCTCGTCTGAGTCCGAGTCTGACTCTGACTCCGACTCGTCTTCGGACTCGTCCTCTGACGAGGAGGAGGAGAAGAAGCCCGCCGCTAAGGGCAAGGCCGCCGCCAAGAAGGAGGAGTCGTCTGACTCTTCTGACTCTGACTCCTCGGACTCTGACTCGTCTGACTCTGAGGACGAGAAGCCGCCCCCAAGGCTGCCGCCAAGAAGGAGGAGTCTTCTGACTCGTCCGACTCTGACTCTTCGGACTCTGACTCTGACGACGAGGAGGAGAAGAAGACCGAGAAGAAGGAGGAGAAGAAGGAGGAGACCTCTTCGTCTTCCGACTCTGACTCCTCGTCTGACTCTGACTCTTCTGACGAGGAGGAGGAGGCCAAGCCCGCTTCCAACAAGCGCAAGGCTGAGGAGGAGCCCGAGGCTGCCGCCGCCCCCGCCCCCGTCAAGAAGGTCAAGACTTCTGAGGGTGAGCAGGAGGCTACCAACACCGTCTTCGTCGGTGGTCTTTCGTGGAACATTGACAACGACTGGCTCGCTTCCGAGTTCGCCTCGTGCGGTGAGGTCGTCTCTGCCCGCATCGTTCTCGACCGCGACACCCAGCGCTCGCGTGGCTTCGGTTACGTCGAGTTCGCCGACGTTGACTCTGCCATCAAGGCCATCGAGTTTGAGGGCAAGGAGCTCGACGGCCGTGCCGTCCGCGTCAACTTTGCCAACGCCCGCAAGCCCGACGCCGACAAGCGCGCCAAGGTCTTCAACGACAAGCGCTCGCCCCCCGCCGACACCCTCTGGATCGGCTCGCTCCCCTTCGACACCACCGAGGACCACATCTACGAGACCTTCGGCGAGTACGGTGACGTCCAGTCCGTCCGTCTCCCCACCGACCGGGAAACCGGCGCCGCCAAGGGCTTCGGTTACGTCACCTTCGGCGACGTTGCCCAGGCCACTGCTGCCCTCGAGGCCCTTAACGGCTCCGAGTTCGGCTCGCGCCGCATCCGCATCGACTTCGCTCCCCCCAAGC